>NC_081342.1:14812309-14818197 GCF_029784015.1 Lycium ferocissimum | reverse complement strand
ACAGGAGCCTGCAAGTCGATAATTAAAATTTTTTCTATAGGGTTTTCCTCCCTATATCTCTCCATGAAACTATCCACTACTTTGAGATAAGGAAGTGTCGTTGGGATGAGTCAGCCAGGCTTGCGCAGCCATGTTTTCGAGAGAATGCTCATCTGGGCTGCTTCTTTAAAAAAGGAAGATAAGAGAGTACTTTGTGAATGAGGCAGTGAGGCAATACGTCCAATGTTATGGTCGTACAATTCTTCTTCTTTCTCCCATTAGCTGTCCTCATGGTCGTGGCTTGGAGGTTGCGATGATACAGATTCTGCAAATATATAGGTTACGTAAAATAAAACCCTATATATGTGTATAATCCTAATTTTAAAAGGGTGTACATAATTTAATCGCCTTCTGTTAGCTTTCCAATAGGCAAATAAAATTCTAAATACACTCAATTCTTCTCTCGTCCTCGGGCCAAGTGTACGCGAGAACTTTAAGACGATCATACTTTGTTTTGTATTCCTCTATTCACTTTTCTTATCCACTTTGAACTTTTTACGCTATTTAAGAATAATAAATAAAATGCATAATTTACCAATGTACCCATATTAATTAGTGCATATTTTTATTGGATTTGAAAAATGATTTGAAGTGGGTAATTAATTGTCACGCCCCGAACCATGGCCTGGGCGAAACACGGCACTACGTGCAGCATCGCATAAATAGAAGCCGAATCCACATGCTACTAAATCATCATGAGGCATACATAGTTTTAATATAACGTGAATGCATAATGAGCCTTTATAAAACGTAGTAAGTCATAATACTTAATAAAAAATGCGCATATTAAACATAAGTGCGGAAATAACATGAATGAGCCAAAGATGGCTAAACACCTCGCATGTCTAACATAACTAAGTGACACCTATGAAACCTCTAATCATGAATCTTACCGAAAAACGTACTTGCCGGGGACAGAGGCCCCTAGCATACCTATAAATGCATGACTAGTAAAATAAAGATAACCGACTAAACCCCGAATGAGATGGGTCTACCAATAGGTCGATACGAGCAAATCCTACCGAGCGTACGCGCGTCCGTAAATACGTACCCGCATCGTGATGCAGTTCCCGAGCATAAAGTGGACGTCGGCCCATCGAATGTACCGGTAATGTAAAGCAACCGAATGAAATAACATTTAGACATGAAATAACATGATAAGAGGTTTCAACCGAAAACTCGGGACATGAACATGAGCGAAAGCATGAGTACATATATATATAACATAAGTAAAACATGATAAGTGAGTAGCATTTCATAAACCGACATGAAATCACCGCGTGGGACGTGAGTGGGAATAACGCTGCCGACAGCGAGCTCCCCATACCTTGCCGAGTATAAGGTAGTAAATCACCACGCGGGTACGCGGAGTCCGGTACCTCGCCGGACCGGCAGAGCCCCCATACCTTGCCCGGGGTATGAGGTGGTATCGTGCCTCGATGGATCCATTCGGTGTAAAATTAAGGTAATCTGCCGATCCGGCGTAGCGATCCTTGTCCTACGGTGATACGTAGTTTAATTTATCAACTTTCCTCGGTGCAATTTGTGCAACTCCCAAAACATTAACGTAACAGCATATTAAGAAGCCAACATTTTTGAATTAACTTGTACTTGTCTTGTAATCATGATTTCACGAAATAACTTGTAAACATGGTTTCATAATATAACTTGTATTTAGCATGTATGTATCTTGAGTCATGGTATGGACATAGTTATAAAGTACAATTGCATGAAAACTTGTAGACATATAGGATATTCATGAAATAAGCATTTTTATTCAAAACATGCGTACGCAAGAACCCATGGAATACAAGATATGGGTTTTCATAGATTACGGACGGATTCTCACAATCATAAAGAAATATTAAGAACACAATGATGGAATTATAACAATTCATACATAATATAATCATGGACATGGACCTAGGGTTATCGTGAGCATGGTATTGAAACCCTAGTTTTGTATTGAAACCCTAGTTTTGTATTGAAATCATAATTTTATGGATTTTTGAGGCGTGGGAAGAACAATGATGTTCCCACACGTAGATAGTAACTCTACATACCTTAATTGCTCCAAAACTTGAATTAAAGACTTGAGCTTTGAAGAAGATTTCAAAATCTTGAGTTCTTGAACCTTGAGATGGGTTTTCTTGAAAACCCTAGTTTTAGAATGATAATTTCTTGTTTAGATTACAAGGATAGATGTTAGAATTGAGTTGGAATAATTAGAATAGGCTTACCTTGGTGTTCTTGATGAAGGGAAGGTAGAAGTCGTTCTAGTCGTAGGAGTGAAAAAATAATGATTAGAACTGATATGGATGAATATATACTGTTCTGGAAAAATAAATTTTTACGGCCCAAGTTAAATGCGGCTGTATTTCAAAATACGGGCCGTATTTTGAACATCGGCTGTATTTTTAAATATGGACATGCACCTCTGTTCAGTAAAATGGCCATAACTTCTTGCACGGATGTCCGTTTGACCCCCGTAAGATACCGTTGGAAAGGTATTTCAATGCTCTACAACTTTCATCAAGGAAGTTTTCCTCAAATTCCAAACACGTTTTGAAATACGTCGTAAATTAAAATACAGTACCGTATTTAACCATATGACCTCAAAATGTCAAATTCCGGAATGTTCGTAAATTCTTGGTTTTCGCCAACTTACCGTTCATGGCGTAAATTGGAATACGACCTTGTTCATGGGCGTAAACCACCATATCACGACCGAACGGAAAATATCAATTCCACATTCTTTATCCGATTTTTCGAGTCTCAGGATCAGCGGTTAAAGCTTAGGTCAAAGATACGGGGTGTTACATTAATACTATGGGTAACAAAGGAAAAAATAAATTGTCTTATCTTGATATGCTAAAAGTGACAAGTAAAAGTAAAAATCTAGTTTTGGAATACTGGACAAGTAAAAGTGAACAGAGGCCGCAGAGGCGGAGCCATAATTTGAAGTTTGTGGGTTCGGGGTTCTAATTCCTTAAAGTTACTGGGTTCGAAATTAATAATTTGTACATATTTGACAAAATATTCAATACAAATATATGGTTCGGACTAAAGCTACTGGGTTCGACCGAACCCCAGTCGGAAGGGCTGGCTCCGCCCCTGACGGAGGGAGTAGTATATATTCAAAACACATTTTGAATTATGGAAAGAACTTGGTGGTCAAGATGCAGATTTCCTTGCCATATTTACAGGGATTAGTAAGCTTTCTACACGTATTAGAAGCGTACTCAACAAGTCAAGAATCCAAATAATAAACAAACCCTACGTGCGTGTCATTGACTGACTAGCAAAGAGTTTGTGTTTTTGGGCTTTGGGAGCATAATGTTATAAATACCCAGGTCTTTACTAGAAGAAGTTTGCGCACCACAAAGAGAGAATGTAGAATATTGTCTTTGTCAAAAGATATATCCGGCATATTCAAGAATCCAGGGTTGGTCAAGGCCCCTATTACACAGAGAAAGATCAATGTAGTTGTTTTACTGAATAATGTTTCTCATTTCTGAAGTCTAGATTTGTGTATTAGGTTGGTTTATCGAGTTGTATTTTTATCCACCTATTAAGAAGCATAAAAAGTAGATACAAAATATTGTAACTCCAATTCGGAAGTTTACCACTTGGAGATAACGTCATTGCGAGAGGTTGGATAAACGGAGTTTAAGGTAGGATAGGTTCACAGGAGGTTGTAATTGTAACTTGGAGTTGGCTCATTGTTATAGTGAAGTTGTTGAGCAAATCCTACAGGTCTGTGGGTCGTAGTTTTCATCACCTTTTGAGCCGTGTTGTTTCCACATAAAATATCATGTGTCCTTTACTTACATGCAGTTTGTTATTCCGCAAAAACGCTAGCATAGAACAAGTACAGCAATGTGTTCCATCCCTAAGTGAAAATTGGTTATGCATAGGATAGGAAGTAGGTCGTGCAAACTAACAGCTCTCATTCCGATAGTCATTGTTAATAGTATCATGCCTTTCTTTCATGAACACATCAATGCTACCCGATAAAATTTGGAAGACTGGGCACTTTGAAAACTTAATGGCAAAAAAGCCACTTAATTTCTTTTCCATTTATTTTTTCATATTAGCCTTTAGAAAAGCTTCAGGTCCTTTCATAATATTAAAGAATTCAAGATAAGGATTTCTAGTTTATTAAATTATACTTAAGTCTCTCTCTTTCTCTTTAAAATACACTTAAGTCCATTTCTCTCTCAAAAATTTACATAAGTCCCCTCTCTTCGCCGATTCTTCTTCTCTCCATCAACTCTCAAAATCTCGAACAGATTGTTCTTCACTTCCAAGCTCGGGAAGCTTTCCGCTTGTTGTCCTTGGGTATTTTGTTTTATTTTGCATCCGTGTCAAAGCATTTTTGAGATCCATATTGCCTTGAAAGTTGACAAAATGTTTTGTTTTTACCTAAAACTTGATAAAGCCTAATGTTCATAAAGTTCTGGATTTTTTTTTAAAAGAAATTTAGCCTTTTTTTTTGTCGAAATATGTGTTGTTTCTACTTATTTTACTTGTTTCGATTGTGTTTTTTTTCTTTTTCCTGTGTTTAGTTTTGCAAATTCATCGTGGTCTAGTACTAGACTTGAAACTTTAGCCTTTTTTGAAATTATATAGTATGTGTTATTTCTACTTAATTTGGTAGTGCTTTTTTATGTTTTCTATTTTTACAGTTTCATCATGGTCTATTACTAAACTTGTCGGTCATTATTATTGTTTTATATCGTGGTTGGTCAACGATTCTCTATTGTTTGTATGTAGATAAAAAAAAATGGTAAGAAAGAGAGGAAGAAAGTCCCTACAGATCACGCCACTCTATGGAAGAAAATGATAAAAAGGATTCATGCTCGACTACCACGCTATCACCATCACCATATTCTCCTATTGAGAAATGACATGGAGCGATTGCATAACGGATAGAAATGAGCATCTGGTGTTGCATATTTTCTGTGTGTAATCTTTGAAAGGCTCGGGGAAGAGCCTGATGATCTGATTTCTCTCCTCCTACCCCTTAATAGACTAGTGTTTAAAGTAACTTTTTGCAAAACTTTTATTTGTGAAAGCAATGGACCCCCTAGACTAGTTTTTTTTTTTTTTTTTTCAATTTCATTCTACTTTTTATAGAGCTTTCATTTAGGAAGTATTAAGTGTGAGTTTTTGGGCTTTCATAGATATGAAATCTTTTTTATGTTTTGGATGGGGAATGCAATGAAATGAAAATATATTTTAGTATACATCTTTACCTCGTTGTCTTTAGATTACGCCACAATGTTAATTGACGCAATGTTAAAAATTATAAACCAACATAATTTATACTAAATCAGACATTGTGAGAAATTATGGACCTTAAGAATCTGTAACAAACCTAACAAAATAAAGGCAAAATGTTGGAATGCGATATCAGACACGTTATTAAAAGCCTAAATCCCAATCTTCACAAATTTAAAGGACTGAGGATAAGTATATAATAATTTTGAACATTAAGTATATAATAATTTTGAACATTGTCAATAGCCAACATATATAGTTTCGGCTCGACTACGTCATTTGTCAATAATCGATCAATTGGTATGTATAGACTAAAGCCAATATTTGTCTAAAAAAGTAACAACTAAAATTTAAGAAGGGACTTATTTATATTTAAACATTATATTAATACTTTAATACATCTTATGAAAGTCTCCATCAATTAGACACGTGAGCCAAAAAGTTCTAGGACAAGTCGTGGTCTCCAAAGCACTAATTAATATTTGTCCAAAAATAATAAATAAATAAATAAAATTTTAAAAAAGACTTATCACTATTTAAATATTATAATAATATAATACATCATA
>NC_081342.1:14732502-14812209 GCF_029784015.1 Lycium ferocissimum | reverse complement strand
AATTGGGTCATGCCTAGAACTACTTTTGATTTGCTCACTAACTGGAAAGAGATTGGCAATAGAAATGGAGATGAAGACTGGCGGCGAGCCATCCCAGTTTGCATATGGTGGGTAGTCTGGAAGGAGAGAAACTCTAGACAATTTGAAGACAAGAGCAACCCCCTACAGAAGATTAAGATGAACTGCCTAGTCTTTTTTATTTTTGGTGTAAAGAATCTTTTATGGGGGATATAGGTGATTTGATAAATCTGATAGGCAGCACTTAGTTTGTTTGTTCATATGTTTTTGTTCATAGTCTCCCCCTACTTTTGCTCTCATGAATCCGAGATTGTAATTACAGCACTGACCAACACCTTTTGGTCCTGAGTCTTCTTTTTATATACAAATGGTTACTTATTCAAATAAAATTAAAAAATCTGGCCCACTCAATTCCATTTGGGGTTGCTGGTCCTGCTTATGCTAAATTTAATTGCAACTTGTCACTAATTATAACACAATATCATTTTTCTTGATTCCTTCTCTTTTGTCGCATCAGCACAGTACATTAGATTTTTAGTTTGTGCAAGGATTGCAGCTGTTCAATCACTACTATACTAGAAATTAAAATAACTGGTTACTTCTGTTTTTGAATTTTTTTAGTTAGATAATGGCTTTAAGAGGCCTCTCTATGCACCCATAAGAATACTTCATAACCTTGGTTGACATATTGATAGACGGATTCTGATATTGACTTTCTTTACAATATGGTTTTATAGTTAATTCAATCGGTTGGATTCATATAATTGTTAGTTGTCATTCTTCTCCATGCTTTGTGTCACTGCATATGTCTTAGACTCAGTGGTAGAGCTACAGTGTCCTGAGGGTGGCAGATGAACACTACCGTGTATATAGGTAAAACATTGGTTTATATAAAATTATACTGATATATTTTGAACACCCCTTACACAACTAGGCGATGTAGTTCAGCTGTTAAAGGGTGGTCAGATAGTAACATGAGCTGTGCAGCGTCGCAGGATTGATACTGAGTAGCGTTTAGCTTTTTCTTTTGAAAACAGAAGTTTCCAGTTCCCAAATCCGCAAAAATTCTAAAAGCTCTATACTACTCTGCCAAATCCGAAGGCAAAACTGCTTCATAAAGAGAAAAAAGAACCCTTTTATGCTTTGAAAGTCTCGTTGCAGCTTTCTCTCTCTCTCTCTCTCTCTCTCTATATATATGTATATTGATGCTTCCTTTTAGTTTCTTAATAGTTTAATTGTAATATTATTTGCATATTTCTTGTAGATTGGTGTGTTTGTTGTCATGTGATAGTGTTACTGGTCCGATGCTATAATCGATGACGAAGTTGTAAAATAACCACCCCTTGTTATATTCTAATTTGATGGACTGATTAATTCTACAATATGAAGTGCTTATATGATTTAGTAACTGTTTAGAAATATTAGAAATAATGGTCAAAAACACACTTCCCTTTTCCTAACTGAACTGTTACCATCTATGTATTAAAACACACCTCAACTATCAGTTGTTCCCTTTGGGTGTAAAACTCGCGAAAAATTGATAAATATTTTTTTATGATTTTGCTAATGTTGTATAGTTTGATTTTAAATTTTTTGGTGATCCATTCATCGAAATATTTTTTATTTACATATTCAATGTTTGAAAAACATAAAACCTTAGCGAAAATCCTGGCTCCGCCACTGCTTAGACTCTTAGGTGGAAACTTGATGTGCTACATAGCGTGTTCTCCATACACTTCTAAATTCAAGTACAAAATTGATTGGCTTCATAATATTTTCAGAATTTTAGTCTTCTTTTTAAGTAATTCCTCACAAGCAAATATATAAAATTTGGAGAAGGCTCTATGGAAATGCAATTTGAGAATCCTGAATTATTCATGCAGCTTCAGGAGTATTAGGGCCAACTATGCTTCCAGAGATTCAGTTGTTTAAGCATATGCTTCCAAATTCAACGACATAATTACCTGTACCTGTATATATTGTCCTAATACATTAGTTATGGGAATCATATTTGTCGCGAACTAAGCTAAATTGACTGTTGCAAGTGAGTTTCATCATTTAAAATTGTAAGCGCCTAAAAAGGCTTGAAATTGGAAGTTTCTTTATCTTTAGAACAGTACTACTGAACGGTTTGTTATAGTTTTATGAGTTTCTTAGTTGAGTGTGAAAAATATGTCTAACCTGTTGAGTTGGGATTTTTCAGCTATCATCTTGCAATAAACTTCCAGGAGAAAGCAATTGAGGCTTGGGAAGGTCATGGTCCAAGTGCAGTAGATTGACTTGAAGCTCATCGGCTTCTTGAACAACTGAAGAAGAAAGCTTTTGGCATATCCGATGGGACTATGATGAAGGCCTTGCCTTTGGCTAATTCTAGTGAAGCTGGCTTTAGTGTTTCAGGGTCCAAGGCCTTGCCTCACAAGTTGGTGTTTCAGCCATTGAGAGGCAAAGAAATGCAACTAAAATGCTGAATCAATAAAGTTCTGTGCAAGTCTATTAATGTGTTCTTTCACTTTTAGGAATAATACCTTGTGTTAGTTTGGTCTTTCCTTTTCAGTGGAACCTATTCTTATAAGCTTCACTAAAGATATTAAAGCTACAAGATCCATCAGTCTGCAACTTTCATCTGTCACTAGTTGTTTTTACATTGAGGTCTGTGTCCTGGTGGTTATTTACTTATTTACTAGGTCCTGGAAATCACATTGCTAAGGGTGCTGCCAGTTCATTTTCGTTTCCAAATCCCTGGTGTTATCTAATTGATGCGTTTGAATATTCATTTGAGGGTCAATTTTACCCTTCTTTACGTGTGTAGCTTAAAATGCCCTTATCGTTATGTTTTTTGCTCAGAACTAACCAAATGCCCTCCAACTAACCAAATAGCTCAAAAATATCCTTCCTACTACGGGTTGCTCCAAAACAAGAGAAAGTGAATACCCTTAAACTATTCAAAATGGGGAAGTTTTTGTCCTCCATTTAAAGTTTGGGACAAGTGCCCTTAATTGTAAAGACTTGAGCAAAAACTTATACTGGAGATTATGAGATTGCTTTGACTATTTTAAATGACAATGCCAAGTTTATGTTTTATATAAAATAGGCTTAATGCATAAACAAACCCTCAAACTTGTCCTCACTTGGCAAGTATGCCCTCCAACTTTGGGTGTGGACAAGTAGGCACCTCAACTTGTATAAAGTTGAACAACTAAACACGAATGTTGACGTGGTATTGATGTGGCACTGGCGTGGCACCTCCAAAATTTATGTGTCATGTCAGCATTTGTGTTTACTTATTCAACTTTATACAAGTTGAGGTGCCTACTTGTGTACACCCAAAGTTGGAGGGCATACTTGCCAGCTGAGGCCAAATTTGAGGGCTTGTTTATGCATTATGCCTATAAAATATAATTACCAGTATTAATTTTTCAACTGAATATTCATTTTACAATTTTCTTTCAAAACTATTATACGTCACCTCGGTCGAAATTTGGGATTACTTAAAGTTATAATAAGTAATATAGCATGAATTTGATTTCTTTTATCATATTATTCTTAGAGTTGGTAAAATGAATTCATTATTATTAATGTAGAAAAATGAATTTTAAATTGTTATGTAAGAAAATTAAAGGTACATAATATCATGTTCAGAAATAATAACTCATACCTAATATATAAGGAACCAAAAGAAATTAACAGTTATATGTCATCGTTTATTTGATAAAATGGGAAGTGTTCGTAGTAATTATTAGCCCGCCCTCCCCCAACCCCAAACCAAAGGGCAAAATTGTCAATTCTCTTGTTTTAGAACAATCGTTAGTAGGAAGGGTATATTTGAGCTATTTGGCTTTTGGAGGGCATTTTGGAGCAAAAAACATAACGGCAAAGACATTTTTGAGCTAAAAACATAACGGAGGATAAATTTGATCTATTTTGAATAATACAAGCGTATTTTTGGCCCTTTCACTTCATTTTTACAGCTGTGCCAAATCATTGAATGAGTCTGTGTTTAGGCTTCCAGCAAGTTTTTCTTTCCCTGGTGTTGCTAATATTAGACTAAGAAAGAGAGTCCGGAGCCTAAATGACCCAATAAAAACTCAAATGAATCAAAATACCTCAAGAAAAAACGTTGCTACCAAACTACCCTTAACACAGTTTTTTTCTGCGTTATATAAAAGTGAGTTAACGTTCCTCGTTAACATTCGTTAGCCGAGCTTTTTTTTTTTTTTTTTTCCATAACGCAGCATTTTTCTGCGTTATGCAACTTTGCAACTCCAAGGGAAGTCATTAAAATATAATATTTTATTTATTTCCAAGGGTTATATAATATTTTATTTAATTAGCCTTTTCCTCATATTTTGTATCTATCCACTTTTTAATTACATATATAAAGTAGTAATTATGAAATTTAATATATAAAGTAGTTCTCAAGAGTTATTTAACTATTAACTTATAATATTTAAATTCACCGTTTTACTGTCATAAAAATTATAAAAATCCCGCACTTATACTCTCTATGGGATATTCGAAACTAAAAGAATTATAAATAACGCAAATTACTTAATAAAATATGCCAACTATTATTATTAGCTTTCTTGCATATTAAGCAAGCACGTTATATTAGTTTTATTTAATTAAAAATTTTACTAGACAAAAATTTCCCATTTTTAGTTTGTTTATTTATTCCTTTTCTTTAAAATTATTCTCAATTTATTTCGATAAGATGTTATTTGTGTAGGATTATTTAAGAAGGCATTTAATTATAATGAGAAATTCTAATAATTAAATGACTGCTTAAGAAAACCTTATTAAATATTATAACAAGCAATTCTTATTTGATACAATATTACTTAATTAAATGACTTATTAAGAAATCCTACACAAATGACATTTTATTAGAATAAGTAAATTGAAAATAATTTTAAAGCAAAATAATAAATAAACAAATTAAAAATGAGAAAATTTTGTATAATAAAATCTTATAATTAAATAAAACTAAAATAATGTGCTTGCTTAATGTGCAAGAAAGCTAATAATAATAGTTGACATATTTTATTCAGTAATTTGTGTTATTTATAATTTTTAATAATTATTTAAGTATTAACTTGTAATATTTAAATTCAGCTTTTTACTGTCATAAATATTATAAAAATCCTGCACTTATACTCTCTATGGGGGATATCCGTAACTAAAAAAATTATAAATAACACAAATTACTTAATAAAATATGCCAACTATTATTATTTGCTTTGTTGTACATCAAGCAAGCACATTATTTAAGTTTTATTTAATTATACAAAAATTTCTCATTTTTAATTTCCTTATTTATTCTTCTGCTTTAAAATTATTTTCAATTTACTTGTTATAATAAAATGTCATTTGTGTAGGATTTCTTAATAAGTCATTTAATTAAATAATATTGTATCAAATAAGAATTTCTCATTATAATATTTAATAAGGTTTTCTTAAGAAGTCATTTAATTATAAGAATTTATCGTTATAATTAAATGACTTCTTAAAAAATCCTACACAAATAACATCTTATCGAAATAAGTAAATTGAAAATAATTTTAATGAAGAAGAATAAATAAAAAATAATTTTAAAAAAATAAGAATTAATAAACAAACTAAAAATGAGAAATTTTTGTCTAGTAAAATTTTATAATTAAATAAAATTAAAATAACGTGGTTGCTTAATATGCAATAAAGCTAATAATAACAGTTGGCATATTTTATTAAGTAATTTGCGTTATTTATAATTTTAATTTATTTTTTAATAATTATATTTTAATATGTTTAGTTGCGGATATTCCTAAAGAGTATAAGTGCGGGATTTTTATAATTTTTATGAGAGTAAAACAATGAATTTAACTATTATAAGTTAATAGTTAAATAACATCTTGAGAACTACTTTACATGTAATTAAATTTCATAATTACTACTTTATATATGTAATAATTAAAAAGTGGATAGATACAAAATATGAGAAAAAGGCTAATTAAATAAAATATTAAATTACCTTTGGAAATAAATAAAATATTATATTTTAATGACTTCCATTGGAGTTGGATGTTGCAAAGTTGCATAACGCAGAAAAATGTTGCGTTATGAAAATTGTTTTTTTTTTTTTTTAATTTTTTTTAAAGCTTGGCTAAAGAATGTTAACGGGGAACGTTAACTTTTTTTTTTCCTTTTTTCTTTTTCTTTTTCTTTTTCTAACCCCTCTCCCAGGAGTTCCTTCCTTTGCCCCCTTGGTGACTCGAACTCGCAACATTTGGGTTGAAAGTGGAGGGCGCTTACCATCTGAACAACCCCTCTTGTCCGGGGAACGTTAACTCACTTTTATATAACGCAGAAAAAAACTGCATTAAGGATAGTTTGGTAGCAACTTTTTTTCTTGAGGTATTTTGGTTCATTTGAATTTTTATTGGGTCATTTAGGTTCCGGACTCCTAAGGAAGATGAGTTTGAATGAAGCCACACAAAGACGTGAGTGTTCATATTGTTGATTTTAATTTGTTTCTAAAATATAGTAGTACACAACTAATTTAACTAAATTTATCATTTATTCACGATAAAATATATTGAATTCATCTATTATGTCAATTTAATCTCATTTTCATTATTTAAACAAAAATTGCATTTATTTTTAACGTTAATTGCTATTTTCCAACAATATGGTGTTCTTGTATGTGTTTTGTACTAATTGACGCGACATACATGTGCAATGCACATACACTAAAACTAGAACAAAATACTTTTGACATTTAAATGAATAAAATGTTGCAAAACGTTTATTGCTATGTTATACACTTCATTTTTTATTTTTATTTTTGTATACAATCTTTTATACTGTCCACACGTGCATGCACATATACGAAAACTAGTTTAGATTCAAATCGTGACCGAATTTTAACATAACAGTAAACTCAATCCAAAAAGAAAAGTCATACTACATTTAATTTAAGAAAACAAAAATTGTTCATCAAAGCGTAAAGCAATTTCTTCTTATTTGTTCTTTCTTCTTGGCTTATCTAAATTTATTTATTCTTCTTCTACTTATTCAAAATTCAATAATTTTTCTATAACAGTAAATTCAGTTGAAAAATCATATTTTTAAAATAATATAATAAGTCAATGAGAGTAATTCTAATTGCAAATTAGAATAAAATTTACTCAATAATAATGAACCGATTAAAAAGTTTGAGTGCTAAAACATACTTAAAATAAATATTGTGCTCGTTATGAGTTGTGACATTTTAATTGAGTCTACCATAAGAAAGAAAACATTAAAAATTAAAAATTAAAATTTAAAAATGAATGTAAATGCCAACTTTCCACATGACAATGTTTAAGACAACAAGATTAAAGAGCATATTGGTATATTCTACCTATTTTCAGTTTAAGAGCATAACTGCACAAGATTCAAAAGTCTTCTTTACTTTTTTAAACTCCGTGCCATGTCAAAATCACACAAGCAAATTAAAACGGAGAAAGTAGTATTTTTGTCTAAGCAATACTCCCTCTGGATAAAAAAAAAAGAGTCCACTTAGTCATTTGCACACCCCTTGAGAAAATACTAACTCCTAGACAAAAATAAATAATTTAGCTAAACTGTCCCTAATTAAATAGACATTGAGATTTGATTATATAACACTTAATTGGGGCAAATCTAAAAAAAAACAAGTTTAATTCTTTCTTGATTTGATAAGTGGACACTTTTTTTGACTAAAAAAAAAAACTAAGTGGACACTTTTTTTTATCCGGAGGGCGTATTATATAAGAGTGACGGAAACAAAACAAAATTCAAATTTAAGGAACTATTTGGATTAAAAATTTAAAATATAAAAGAAAATCTTTAGATTATAAAGAAATATTTGGATGTTCTTAGGATCGACAAATTCTCCCCATTTTCTTAACTTAAAACACATTTTTCAATCCCCTACTCAAGGGATTATACGAATTAAGAAAATAGAGCAAACTCCAAACTCAAATGGACCATTTAAGTAAAAACGTTTTTTTACTAGTTGTACAATTAGACCACTTAAGAGGGAAAAAGGGGAGAGCGAGAAAGTTAAGGGGTTAAGGGCGCCACGCAAGAACTATTGTGGGGTAAAAGTAACAATTTACTGTAATAAAAGGGAAGAGCGTCCCTTTCATTTCAAAGTCGTAGAAAAAAGAAACTTAACAGCGCTATATATATATATATATATATATATATATATATATATATATATATATATATATATATATATATATATATATATATATATATTCTTGTGAGTTGAAAATCCCATCTTCCTGTTTTCCCTCTGAAGTTGAACCTAGCAAGAATTTGAAATGGCTGATAGAAATCCCTCTGATCTTGAACTTGGCAAGAATTTGAAAATGAAGGATGGAAAAAGGAAAAGAGAAGATAAGGAAAAAGAAGATGATCAAGAGAACACCACTGATGAAGTCGAATCAAGAATGGTGGTAGAAGAACATGACAATGAATCCCAGTATGTATATCCTTCTCTTTCAATGCTGTGAATTAATTACTCCATATATTGGCGAATGCATTTGAGGGGTAGGGAAACTATGGAACAAAAAGAAGTTGTGTGATAATCTTGTTTCTCTGTTTTTAAAATTTGGTGCTTTGTGCAGGAGGCTTTTTGAGAAAAAAGATTCAAGACATGATCATTCTATCGCAGAGCCATCCGTTTCCGATAAGTATGTTACATGTGATAATCTTGTTTTCTTTAAAAAAAAAAAATTGATGAACCCACGTGATAGTGAATTTTGTTTCATTTTGCAGAAGAGTTAGTGATAAATTTGAACAAAAAGAAGTCGTGGTTCATAAGAAATTGGTAGAAAGTGAGGTTAATGCTATGGGCAGTGGCTTACGGGTGTTGAACAACGTAAATGATAGTACTTGCGCGCCAGGCGTGGGAGATTTGAATCCTCCTCTTGCTGTACCAGCAACCCTATATCTAAATGATGAAGAGTTAAATCAACAATGGAGGATGGAATTTGTGGAAACAAGTTCCGGAAGGTATCTCAAGAGCGGCTGGTATTTATTTGCATCTGAGCATGGATTGAAAGTTGGTGATACTGTGAAAATTGAGAGGACGATTGTGAAGCAAAATTCAGAGGTTCTTGATACCAACTACAACATCACAATCGAGCGTGCAGAGAACTCTTCAACCGGCAGCAACTAACAATACACCCATCCATGAGTATTAGAATTGATTCATACTTTCATTCAATATTAGCAAAATAGGTACTAGCTCCTAGTAGGTTGGTTTATGCACATAATATTGTTGTATGGTAATGGTTCGAAAGTGGCAGAAACTAACAATACATCTAGCCATGGGTATTAGAATTGATTCATACTTTCATTCAATAAAAGCAATTTTGGTTTATGCATATAATATTGTTGTATGGTAGTGGTGCCATTTTTCTCTTATGGACTATTAATTAACGACAGCAGATAAAGGGCATATTTAGAACATTCAATAAGTTTTAGGCAAATTCAATCTATACTTAACAGATGCGATCATAACCCAAATATTATATTCCCATTGGGGAGTAAGATAATAAATTAGGAAATGCAAGGATAACTAAGTCTCATCATATGATAAAGTAATAGGAGAACATGGAGTATTGGAGTTTCTCACCCATATTTTGATTCTTATATTGTGAACACTTATACTAATATTACGTATACTATTCGTAATCTGAGTTTCCATTACTTATAAAGATGTATTGTGCAAATTGATTCATTCTTCTAGACCGTTTAGTGATGACACTAACATATCGGATGGATCAATGTATTGACCTGATGAACGGATGAAATATGGTGGAAATATGGAGTCAATTATTTGTGATCACTATGTTTCGAGATCTTTTTAAGTGATTATCTCTCCAAATTTTCTTTTGGTATGAAGTACCTTTTGCTGAGAAGAGATGAAGATGGTTCGTGCTTGGTGAGCAAGATTGATTTTGCCGCCACATATATATTGTTGAAAGAGGTTTTGACGGATGACAAAAACAGATGATATCACTACTAGAAAAGTGCTATTACATGGGAATTTTAATAGGGATTTTAGTGGAAAATTTGCAGGTATAACAGTTTCTTGCAGATTTTCATGCAAATGAAAATTCGAAGGAAATAAGCTTGTAGGTAATTATTACTTGAAAATTTTCAATCCTCAGGTAGATTTCACAGATATGTTACCCGGGGATTAAAATTTCATAAGTATATCACCTACGAATTTATTCCCAAGAAATTAAAAAATTCGCAGGGAAATTTTGGTAAAAAGTTGGGAAATTAAGGAATTTTCATGGGTAAATTTGTGTAGGTAAATCCCCAAGGAAAACCCCAGATGAAAAGTTCCATGACAATTTTGTTTGAAATTCCTATTGAAATCCCCAGATACTTATCCCTATTAAATTTTTGTTCATAAATTTTTAGGCGTAAATTTTATGGAAAAAGGATTTTCTGGGATTTTATTGGATAACTAGTGAATTTGAACACGCTCGGCGCGGTTATTTTATGAGAAAATATCAATAATATATGCAATAGGTTTTTAGCTAAAATTTAATCTAGAGATAAAAGAAGAACCACAAACTATTAATTCCATCTATAAAATCACCTCTATTAATATCATACTAACAATAATTAGGAAAGACTGAAAGAAAAAACGTAATGTTTATAATCTACATCTTCTTTTTATATGAGTAAGTCCTAAAAATTCTGATAAACTCGATTATTCAGTGTATATTAGCAGTGCATCACCATTTATACTTCTAAAATTTTACTAAATGTGTTTAGAGAGATTTGGTGGCATTATCTTGATTCCTTGAATAAAAGGAAAAAGAAAATAAAGAAAGCTGAAGAATAAAGAGTTCCAAATTTCAATTTTATTTTTCTATTACTAATATTCTACTTTAGTTTCTTCGTGTTTTAGGAGAAGATAAATTACAAAGAAAGTTATCTTTAATCTACATAGTTCGTTAAATGCTTATAGAAGTATATTTGATTATATTTCTCAAGAAGATACCTTTTTTCTATAATTTTTTAAGCATTTGAGTAAACAATATTTTGATGTGCATTTACTATTTATTTGATTTTCTCATATATTAATATTTATAAGATGTGAGTTTTCAATTTTTTTTTTTTTTAAACAAAAGTTGTTTCTCCTAAAGGCACAACAAAGTTTACCAAAATTCATATCAAGAAATTATTTATTTATAGATACAGAAACTTTACCAGCTATTTGAAAGCAAAGGAAGCAAAAGGAAAAAGGAGGAATAATTGAAGAAAGATTTTTTTTTCTTAAATCCTCATATATGGTTTAAATATAAACAAAACTAATAAAAATAGATGATAAAACTATAAAATTAATTGACCTTCGTTTCTTTTTCACATGAAATTAAATCTTTAGATGAAGATTTTATTTTGAAACCAAAACTTCATCAAGAAGGTAATGATGTATCAAATTACCATTTTTCATGATCGACTTTAGATGTTCTCTAAATCACAATTGCTCCAGAAAATGTCAATTAGAGATGCTTTAACGATATCCTCACAGACAAAGCACACCAATCAACCTGCAAAAAGACAACCAAAATCAGTGGTAAAAAGAAAGCATCACAAACTTATATAATGTGCTAGGCAAAATTAAAGCAATTCAAGCAACAAAACAAAACGTTCCGCAAACATCGTTCAAAAGGTTCTCTAAATCACAAATGCTCCAGAGAATGTCTATTAGAAACGCTTTGTTGATATCTTCATAGACAAAATAGACCAATCAACCTGAAAAAAACACAATCAAAATCAATGGTAAAAAAGAACATCACAACTTATATAACGTGCTAAGCAACGAAAAAAAAAAAAAAAAAAGCTCCGCAAACATCGTTAAAAGAGCAATATTTTCAAGAAGAAGAAAAAAGCAAAGATGTAACGTAACAAACTTTAGTCTTTGTGTCAAATACACATTAAAATCTCAAATTTCATCTAAGATAGAGAAAGTAGGAAAGAAGAAGAAAAATCACCAGTAAAGTAGTTGAAGGAGACTAAAATTTTGAAGAAGAAAAACGTATGAAATTATGAAGGAAGAAAGAGGGATTTTAGGAGAAGAAATTATTAGTAGGAGTAGTAATGATGAAATAAATGAGTAAGGTCATTATGCTGATTAAGGGAGTAACTGAAGAGGTGGAGTTGATTTTTTTTTTTTTTTTTTTTTTAAATTGCACATAAATAGCAAAAATAGGATAAATGTCAAAAAATGAGAAAAAAGATAAATAGGAGTGAAAGCCATAGAGAGGTGTCACATCACTTTGTCTATGCCTAACTTTATATTATATATAGATTTCATAGGTAAATCCCAATTAAATTCCGTTTGTAAATCCACAGCAACAATTTTATGCATGACAATTCCCATAAAATTTTTGTATGAAATCCCAATTAAAATCCCTAGATATATACTAATACGCAGGTAAATCGCCAAGTACATTTAATGATTAATAAAAAATATTATTCTAAATCCTCAAGAAAATTCCTACGGAATTAATTCGCATGCAGGAAGAGCCCTATAAAATATTTGCATGAAATACCCCATGTAATTTATTTTTGTAGGTAAATTCCCAGATAAAATTGATCTGATTCAGATTATTTCCCCGTGAAAGTTCGCAGGTAATGTCTACATTTTTTAATACCTAATTTCTTTCTATTTATCCCAAGTGATAGTCCATACAATTTAATGTACCTATAGTACCCTAGAGTCCGCAACTTAAATAACCCAAAAAGTAACAAAAGGTACCAACATACCCCAGTAAAAAAAAAAAAAAAAAAAGTTACCAAAATACCTTTTGCGCACTTAGGGCGCAATAGGACCAAAACTGTAAATTTACAGTTTGGTCCTATTGTGCACTAATTTAGTGCGCAATACCTCTTTAATAAAACTCCCGACCCTTTATTCATTGGCCTAAAGTTTTGAAATTCACGTTTTTTTCGTACTTTAACCAAAGATTAGTCATGTTTAAAAACGCCGGAATTATCAATATTTTATATAGAACCTGATATCTTTTTCTGCGAACAATAATGTAGGCTCAATGCATCAAGTATACCTATACATTTGGATCGTCGTTTTAGGGGTTGTAAAGTGCCCCGAAGTAAGTTTTGTTTGTTTGGAAACTTGTTATCTTTAGGTTTAAGTGTTTTATTTTATAGGGTTTTGATTAATTTCGGACGTCGCACGAGTTATTATTAAACGACAATAAAAACTAAGATAACTAATTATCATTAAGAAAATAATACAAAAAAAAAATATAATATTATATATATATATATATATATATATATATATATATATATATATATATATATATATATATATATAATGTGAGCTTTAGGAGATGACTCAATCTCAACAGGAGACGGGTCCACCGACGTAGAAGAATGAACCTGAAATAACATATAAATAATTTAGATTGATGCTAAACTAAACATGGAATAACATATAAACAATTAATAAATACATTATTTTATTGTAAAAAATCAAACCTGTGTGTCGTCGGGCTCCTGAGACGGCTGGCTAGACGGCTCATGAGCTGGCTCCTCAGTAGTCTCTTGAGTGAGACCCGGAGCCGGAGATGTAGATGGTGCCGGAGCAGGAGACGGGTCCACAGGCGCAGAAGAATGAACCTGAAATAACATATAAACAATTTGGTTTAGTTTTATGCTAAACTAAACATAAAATAACATATAAACAATTAATATAATACATTATTTTATTATAAAAAATCAAACCTGTGTGTCGACGAGCTCCTGAGATGGCTGATGAGAGGGCTCTTGAGATGGCTCCTCAGCGGTCGCCTGAGCGGGCCCCGAGCCGGAGACATGTCGAAGTCCTTAAATAAGTAATCGAAGTCCAGCTCCGTGCCACAGATCTTGGCGGCCGCTCACCCTGTGGATGACGGGCGGCGGCCAGTGCAGGTGATAGCCAGAACATGTGATCTGAAAATAAATCTGGCATATATACAAGTGTCGACGGAGGCTCTGAAGTTGACGCCCGGTAAGAAGTTGACGGGATCTCTAAAGTCGATGGAGGCTGTTGGGATGGAGCTGGAACTAGTGTGTGGTCGTCAGGCTCATCTACTAGACCACGACTCCCTCTGGCCCCACCCCCTCTGTGACCAGCCCCTCTAGCCCTACCACCTCGTCATACGATCTAGTTGATCCCTGAACGGGAGAATACTGTGGTGCGTATCCATATCTCGGATAACGCTTCTCGTCCATCTCCACGCGTATGGCATTGCCTCAACAATATAGTCGAGCGGAGGGTCAGCAGCTATAGGCTGAAAAGGTCTCATCCTAGTCCACACCCATATCTGAAAGGGTCATTAAAAAAGTATTTTATAAGGATTTTCATTTCAAAAAGCTATATTTAGAATAAAATTACACACACTTAAATATAGTACCTGGAGGAGCGGGCAAAATGCAGCGACATGGGTCCTCGCGCCCATAGACAATCGACAGAATCCTCGACACATGTAAGCTAGAACAGCAGCGCCCCAACTGTAACATCCCAACTCGCCCAGATGCTCTAGAAACGACAAATACCTCAAGCTCACATGGGAACTCGATGTGTTCGAGAACAGGAATACGACAGGTTGGGACGAGTACGTCGGTTAACATCCACCTGAGGTGTGTCCTCTGTAATTGGATGCTCCATGTCTACGAGGCGCAAGTGAGTGAAGAGGGAATGCATCGACAGCCGACTCTGTCCCCATATATCACGCTCTCATGAGCCTAATCAACTCATGCGTGCGATACAACGGCATCGCCGAGGCCCCTCGATATACAAGCGCGTCCATCTACACGGAGACCGTAAATGACCTCCACGTCCTGAAAGGTGATGGTGGCCTCACCAGTGCGGAGATGAAATGTATGGGTCTCCCGTTTCCATCGCTTAATCATGGCCGTCACAAGAGACCTATTATGCTGTACGTGACCAGCAGCGACGCAACGGTAGATAACGCCTTGTAGAGGAAGTACCTGTCACTCCCCAAAACCCACCATAGGCGTAATAGGCATCCGATGCTATGAACAACCCCGGAAGCACCTTATAAAATCAATAGACGTCTAATTTTTTTTGATAATCTTTTAATAAATACGAAAAACAGTCATTAATAAATTAGATAAAAGAAGAGAAAACATCATTTCACCCCTAAACTTGGCATGAAAACTCACTTTAGCAACTAAACTTAACTTCTAATTATATATCCCCCTTAACAACTTTCATCTTTGTTGACACCCAATTTTGTCCCGTCCTCCCCAAAATATTTAGTTACGCTTCTGATATTTTGGCAACTTTAAAATAATTATTATTCTATTGCAGTCACAATTGTTATTATCTTTTATTTTATTACCACTGCTACTACTACTACTATTATTATTATTATTATTATTATTATTATTATTATTATTATTATTGTTATTATTTGTTATTATTGTGACCAGTATTATTATAATTCGCATTTCAGCATTTTTTACCAGCTTATGCACACGCATCGCATTTATTTTCGCGCAATCAAATAGTAGCGTTTTATTTACTGCTGAACTTTTAAAATAGTATCACACGGTTATTATGGCGTTTCATAATCTTGTTTTATCCGGGGATTGATAATTACATATGTTTTAATATTTTAACACACATGGGTCTTTTATTTAAATTGAGGAGCTAAGTTATTCAGCCCATATTTTAATTCATCTAACCCAAATCCGGACTCAATCAACCCATACTATTTTTTGGACTAGCCCATAAGAAATCTAAAAAAAAACGGGCCCACACCCATTACCCGTCCGACCCGCCCCGGCCCATCTCGTTTCTTAATGAAAGCAGTAGGGTTTTCCCTCGCGTGTCCTCGGCGCCCCCCTCTCTCTCTCTCTTCCCGCTCCCTCTCTCTCTCTCTCTTCCTCCTCTCTGTCGTTGATGCAAATAGAAATCCGCAGGCCCCTTTCGTTCCCAACAGGCCTGCATGGCCAATTTTGGGAAAGAAATTAATGAATCGATTTTCTCCGGTTCAGAGGTCAACGTTGGAAAGTTTGGATGCTTGTTCTTTTTCTCTGGCTCTGCGTTCAATGCGAAGCGTTTTAATGGGCTTCGTCCTTTTGTGAAGGTATATCCTTCATCGGTTTATTGGTCGAGTTGCGAAAGTACAATTTTTTTTATGAACATTGTCGTCTTCTTGGTATGACAGTCGTTGTGAACTAAACGTTTGATTTTAAAGGGTCGACTCAAATCCCGCCCAATTTTTCGTTTTTGAACCCCGCCTAGCTACCTCCTATAAATAGTGGCTTGTGAACTGATTCGGGAGAGTGGTCTTTCCAGCTGCAAAAAACTCTCCTAAAATATATAGTTTCCAGCCGTAAAAATCCCCCCTAAAAAAATAATCGGTTGGTAGTAATCATATATTTTGGTGATTGATAAGAAATATACTAAATCATTTACGTAGTTTTTTTCGCTGTGGTATTGATTCGGATCTATGCGAACTCAGAGTGTGGTGTTCGAGTAGATATCGAGACCTTCGCCTCACTTCGCTGCACCCGAAGAAGGTAATAACCTCCCCTTTAGATCATTTTTTTATTTCAGTCAGGTCTTTATGTGTGTCTGTCTGTTTCGAGCAGTACGATTAGCTTGCTCATTTCGCTTAGGGATTAGCTTTAGTTTTCATTTTACTTCATGTTTGGTGTGTTTCAGTTGTTAGTATAACATCATTAGTAGTTTGGCCTTACAAATCTGTCTTTTAATGGAAATGGGATTAATTTGCGTATGTTAGTTAAATGCCCATTGTATGATTGGTATAGTCTAACCTTGGTGTAGGGATAGCATTAGTTTATGGTAGTCTGTCAAATGCGTCGTTAGTTCATTTATGTTCAAATGTCAGTATGTATAACTCCACAAGCTTGTTAATCTTTCGTCAAATAAGTATCCATGTTAAATGATTGCCTTATTTAGTTCAGTCGGAGTCCATTAACATGTATGTTAATCTTAACAGTCCTTATCATGTATATTGAGGTTGTATTAAAGAAATCAAGTTGGGGTTTAGATGTACATAGAGGAGATTGAATCAAAATGCTTGGTTAACATTTGAAATGGTCAATGCCATAGTTCATGAATGTTCAAAGCTTTATGTCGTCTAATACTATTATTGGCATGCTTGATATACACTTGCTCTTGGTTTTCACCTAAATGTTCTAGTTGTCCTTATCCTTTAAGAGTTCTTAAGAGCTTTAGACTCGATAAGATGCTAAAATGAGTTTCAAAAAATGGGCTAAATGGGATTCTTGTAAGGAAAAAAAGGAACCTGAGAAGCTATTTTAGAGACTTTATACCTGTTAGGATGAGCCAAGTTCATTAGAAATAAGGCATGTCTTCGTGTGTGAAAAATGATTAATTATGCCCTTGTATACCTCTGTTTTGCTAAAATTAGTTTATATGTGCCAATATCTGATTCAGATTACTCTATTTTCAAAAGGAATAAATCTGTAGTTTGAGTATTCACTGGGAAGACCCAAAATGGCATGAATCTTTTTTTGAAAATTGAATATAGCATGTCTAGTTCATTGGCTCCCTGGCAATTTGCCCTAAAAAGAAAACAAACGAACTGTTTACCATGCTTGATCGAAAGAATATTGGTTTTCAACTTGCACGATTGTCCATCTATGTTTAATCTTGTCTTTCTTTGGTTTACTCACTCATTTGCGAAACTTTGCCATGAGTTGTTGTGTCCACTATTCTTGTTATGCTACTTAAGGCACCTTGCCATACTTGTTGGGCATAATCAAAACCAGCCACAGTCCCTGTTGTTCGCTTGTCATCCAACTTCTCACAGGTCGATCGGTTTAAGTCAAATGCTATGCTTCACAATGCATTATGGATAATGTAATAAGATCTCTATGTTTACCATGCCAAAACTGTGCATAGTCAATATTTGCGAAGTGGTCAGTCCTATTCAACAGGCTGCTTGCTTGCTTTGTTTCCCTGTGTGTAGATCTTTCGTCTAACTGAATATCGGGTCGAAATTTTCCTCTTTTAGTTAGTTCTTTGCTGTATGATTAAAATAATAGCAAAATAACTCTAAATCCCACCTCGCCTTGGTCTGGTTAATTATGAATCTTTGGTGTCCGATGTGGTTCTCTTAAAAATCCTGTTTGGCTTTAATGAGGTCACCGATTTAGTCATTTAGAATATTCCTGTTCTGTTCATCTTTCTCATGTGGTTAAAGGGGCTCGTCTAGCCAGCGCCTTTGCTTAGCTTAAATTAGTTTGGGGAGTGGGAAGGATAGCAGTACTGGTTATGTTTACTTGGTTTAAATTAGTTTCTCCTGTTGCACCTAAAACTATTTCAGTTCTGTTGAACCTCAGGACCTGTGCCATGAATATTGATTTTGCACGTCATTTGCCTAGCCTTAATTTGGTATTGACGCCTGTATGAATTCGTTGAGTTTTGATGCATTAGTATGATTGTTTTTATTGTTCTTTTTTCTCTTGTATGGTCAACTTTCTTGTGGTATATCAAGGGAATATATTCATATACACTTAGGAATATATGGGGAGAATACGGTTTACTGTCGAGAATAAGCTCTGTGGTTTTCTTTCTTGATACATAGACAATAGGGGTATGTTCATTGTTTGATTACATTTCGCTGTTTGTTGGTTTGTTCCTATGCTCGTATGCATTCAATATACATGGTATATACACAACCTACCGATCTACTTTGAGTTTACATTTTGTATGTTTGACCTTATTCCTTGATTATATACTAATCCTTTTCCTTTCATTTTATGCATGATCACCGCCTACGAGGCCGAGGGACTCACTCTTCTCCTGAATTCGGCGTTGGGCTAAAAGCTCAATGCAATCTTCTCGAATCATTCCTCATCAGTCCATCCTCAATAGCATAAAAATTATTATTGGGCCAAAGTCCAATAGCAGCCCAGATTGCCGCCGTCTTGAAAGTGGGCTGAGCCCATTAAACTAACTTGCTCCTATATTTTATCATTTTGCATTTAATTTGTATCATACAACTAACTCTTTGTTTGTTTTGTTTTTCTTAGTTTAGATGAACCCTAATGAATTAGTAGGTTTAATTTCAGTAGTGGGTAGTTAGGAAGACTAAATTTTTTTTTTTTTAATTCCTTAAGTTTTATTCTCTTCTTTTCATGTGAAAACTATTTGTAATAACTAATATTTATTTTATTTGGAATAATTGATTTGCAAAATAGCATGACTATATATTTTAAGTAAAGGGAATCATATTTTATTCTTACTATCATATACATTTCAAAACGTCACTAATACGCAAATATAAACTTAAATATATTTTATAAAGATTATTTTCAAGATTCATCCAATTATACACATTTTAGCCGAGCATAGTTAAATAAATTAGTAAAAAGAAAAGAAACTCATCATTTTTTGCATTCTATTTATAAAATAAGTCTAGATTTTCTACACCACTATACTCATATAATATAATTTTATCCTAAAGTTAAATTGGCTAGATCTTCTCTTTAAAGCTTCTATGTATATGCGAATCATTTATTTTGCAAGTCTCATTTTCAAAATAACACTATTATTTAGAGCTTCGCAATATTTATAGTTTACTTTAAATAACATTCGAAGTCTCTTTTTCGTGCAAATCTTGTTTTAAAATGACATTTTTATTTAAAGCCTTAGCATATTTTTAAATCTTATTTTAAACAACGTTATTATATTTTCTTTAAAACCTTAGTAATATTATAAGCTATTTTCTTAAAATTTAGGCACCTTATTTAACCTTAATTAATTAACCTAAGTTTGACCGGTAAACCGTAGTTAACGGATCCTAGAGGATGCCTAACCCCTTCCCTTTAGGATGATTAGAACCCTTACCTAGAATTGAAAATTAAGCAGACCATTAACGGAGGTTTAGTTAGCTTTGCCTTAGTTAATAATTAGGTGCCCTAATTCACCTTAAAATCAATTAGGTGGCGACTCTAAAATAAAGCAAAATAAGAATCTCCAATATGTTGTACCTAATTTAACCCGGTCTAAATGGGGTATAACAATCTTAATTAAATACAATCCCAAATGCTGACGTGGCAAAAAAAACAAAAAAAATAATTAAGAGAGTGAAAAACAAAAAAGATGGACCCGCTCATATATATATTATTATAAATTAAAAAATAAAATAAAAATTATACAGTTAAAAAATAAAATAAAAATAAAAACCATTTTCTTCACAATCCCCCTCCCACTCCACGGCCCCACCCACCATCTTCTTCACAACCCCCCCTCCCACGCCACAGCCCCGCCCCCACCTTCTTCTTCTTCACCCCACAGCCCCGCCTTCTTCTTCTTCTTCTTCTTCTTCACCTTACAGCCCCGCTCCTACCACCTTCTTCTTCTTCACAACCCACCACCCACCCCGCAGCCCCGCCCCCACCACCTTCCTCCTTCTTTTTCTTCACAAATCCCTCTTTCTCTCTATATTCTCATCATTCTTTTCTTTTCATTTTCACCATTTTTTTGGTTTCTTGATTTTGATTTTTGTTTTCTTTCAAAAATAAAGTTATGGAATAATCGTTATGGAAGAAATGGGTTTGCTAATAATAATGGCCAACAATAACAACCAAAACAACCAATTTGGACGAATTTAAGTGTAAGTGGGACTAATTTGAGAAGGAATGGGATGAAATTTGGTGGGGAGATGATGGTGGTGGTGGTTGGATCCAGGCTGCTGCTAGCTGATTCTTGTATCCATTTCGAACTTGCTTTTTCTTTCTGTTGTAGTGCTTCACATCAAAAACAAAACAAAACAAAAAAAATTGAAGGGCAGTTCGCCCAATTTTTGAAGGGCAGTTCGTCCAATTTTTTAAAGATGATGGTGATGATTTAGGAATTTTAATAATTGATTAGGAATTAATTAACGTGGAAATATGATTAATAAAAGAAAATCTTTGATAAAGATGAGATTTTTCAGTTGGGTTGATTTAAGGAGGTGGTGGTTATGGTGGTGGTGGTGGTTGCTACAAGTGTGGTGAGGATGGGGAGAAAGAAGAAGAAGAAAGAGAAAAGGGAGAAAGAAGAAGAAAGAGAAAAAATAATAAAAGAAAAACAAAAAATGAAGGGTTGGTAATTTTTGACATGACAATGATGTGGCAATGACGTGGCAACGATGTGGCAATGACGTGGCGCGAGTGTAATACACTTCACATTGTGAGAGTGGTATTATTTTTTTAGGGTGGAAAATAATTGGAACAAAAGTTGTTAAGGGGGGTATATAATTAGAAGTTAAGTTTAACTGCTAAAGTGAGTTTTCGTGCCAAGTTCAGGGGTGAAATGATGTCTTTTCTCATAAAAGAATGATCATACTTTGACATAACCCAGCGGAAGTCAAATTAGAAACTTATTAAATAAATGTGGCAAAATTCCCAACGGGTCACACAAGACTCCAACACACTACCCACAATCTGACAGCTGTCTGTGGAGCTTCTAAGATAATAAAGATGTCTAAAAACATCAGGAAGCAGCTCAAAAATACGAAAAGTAAAGATAGAATGGTGCCCCACGAACAATCATGTGGGCTCATCGAATAGTCTCGAAAGCAGCAAGTTCTCTTAAGTCGTAGGCGTATCACGAACCTACTCCTCAACGATACCTAACATACCATAAAAAACAATAATGGTATGCCTGAGTACTGGGTACTCAGTGAGTGTCTAAGGGGCAATAGTTAACAAAACAAGATATGATGAATAAAATCAATGAAAATCACAGTTCAAACCCAGGAATAAAGTAAGTCAGCAACATTAAAGGGTCATCAGAGAATCCAACAACGAAGGACACATTAACTTAACTCCTTACCCTTTAACATGCCAAGTATTTCACTTACGAATTCAATATCACCACAAGACACTCACATGCAAATCAATCAATCGCCTCCGGGTTAGGAAACCACAGAGGCTAATCGTCCTCTGGACTAACACAATAATAAATACTCCAATGGAGGCTAATCATCCTCTGGACTAGCACAACAACAAATGCACCGGGCGACATACCTCGGAGGTCAATCATCCTCAGGACTGACACAACAATAGATACTCCGGGCTAGGAAGCAACGGAGGTCAATCGTCCTCTGGACTGACATAGCAATACTCATATCGATACGTTAGGATCTAATCGTCCTCTGGACTGACATAGCAATACTCGTATCGATACGTTAGGATCCATAACGACTGATCATCCTCTGGACTAGCACAGCTTGCCCATACAGGCCCAAACACAAACAAAATACAAATCATGGCATATTACCGAATCATCAATCATGGCTTAGAGCCGAATCTCACTTCTCAAGTCATCATCTCAAAATAGAGGCATTTCAAGTCATAACCGATTTAGAATCTTATTCAAATCTTTTATACAATTTTCAAGTTCAAGAAATCATTCAACAACAAAACAAGTTTAAGGTCCAACCTTTAGAAAAATGAGTTCAATCATCCAATAATGGGAAAAACGAGTTTCACAAAGTAGTATAGTTCGTATAAGGTTCGATGCGGGCTTGACCCTACACACGCATGACCTTGTCTAAAAGAAATCATCTTTAATTCCAAAAGAACTTCCACCAAACAAGATTTATAATCATGTTCATATTCTAAAGGAATATTTCAAGTCACAAACAATCATCCACACGTTTCAAACAAGATAACATGCTTCAAAAAAGTATTCTGAAAATTAGACATACTTCGAGCAAGATTTTTGGGAAATCTAGACATACTTGAAAAGACGATGTTTGAAATATAGACATACCTCAAATCCCGCTCAAATGCACTTTTCAATATTCAATAATCACACTACAATGGTTTTAGATGAAAGTAGCAAACCATTCTAGTGCTACGCAATGGGGTGTGAAGTAAAAGAGGAAAGATGCTACTAAAAGAACTTTAAAGATTAGAACTTGAATCGTTTCTTGAAGTTTTCTTGGAATTTCGAAAACTAGGGTTTTTCGCAAGCCTTAAATCTTGTTCTTGAATCTTATGGAAATCATTGGTGGATTCTAACCTCTTTGTTTACTCTATACTAGTTAAAACATCAATAATAATCTCATAAAATAAAGAGTCTTACCTTTTGATGGAATCCCACACGCCTCTCTTCTTCCTCTTCTTGAATTTTCAAGAACCTAAGGTTTGGAGAGATGATTTATGATCAAGAAGAGATGAACTATGGTGTATGATTGATGGAGATTGAGTATAGATCCACCTTAGGGTTAGAGAGACTTTTCTAGGGTTCTTTTCCTCAGAAAAATAGGTTTAAAACGAAGTGGGAAATAACACAACGAAGTAGGACTTAAAGAAAATTCGGAACCAGAAAATATTCCCCGCTCCGTGCTAAGCCCGCGTCTCAGGGTCAACACCTGATCATGGATCCACGTTGGCCACGCGACACGGTTCTAGCACCTGATCATTTTTGGTCTGCAGCTGTATTGTTGCGTGTTGGGTCCGCGACGCACGCCCAACACATTTTTTCAACAATCGATATTCGCTCAGTAAAATGATCATAAATCCCTGTACGTAGCTCCGTTTGAGCCCTACTTTTTATGGTTGGAAAGGTATTTCAGAGACTACAACTTTCATGTTTTAAGTTTTCTCAAATTCCCAACGAAAATACTCTAAAACTGGCTAGAAGTGCAGAATGTCTTAGATTTAGACGAATTTAGAAGCCCTTAAGAACTCCACTTTTTGGTTTGACTTCAAAACGACTGTTTATTGCCCGAATTCATCCCGAATAGATTCATATAGCTAAAGTATCAACTTAATACTAGTTTTTACACATTCACACCTAACTCAAATTTACGAGGTGTTACAGTACCTCTGGCTCGAAGGGCTCCGGATGAAGGGGGTGGGATTCATGGAGGTGTCGTATCTGTTTTACGCATTTTTAGTTAATCATTAACATGTAATATTAATTATGTAATCTTTTATCGAAAAATTATACTAAGAATATTAAGGTTTAACTAAGGATGTTCAATTATACTAGCTAACTAAGACTTTAACGGGAAATTATATTAACTATCTAAATTTGCGAATTAATAATTTTTAAATTAATTATTATACTAGCTACAATTTACTAACTAATATTATATTGATGCTATTTTAAATCTTAAACTAAGGATGTTCAAACCTAACCTAAGAATTAAATATAATTAACAAACAAATATAATCTTAAGGATATTAAGGTTTAACTAAGGATGTTCAATTATACTAACTAACTAAGACTTTAACGGGAAATTATATTAATTATCTAAATTTTCGAATTAATAATTGTTAATTATACTAACTACAATTAACTAACTAATATTAGATTGATGCTATTTTAAATCTTAAACTAAGGATGTTCAAAGTTCAAACCTAACCTAAGGATTAAATACAATTAACTAACAAATATAATCTTAAGGATATTAAGGTTTAACTAAGGATGTTCAAACCTAAACTAAGGATGTTCAATCCCAAACTAAGGATGTTCAATCCTAAATTAACAAATATTTCACAAATAAAAATATAAAGATTAACAATTCATTATCATACAATTAACAATTAGCTAGCAAACAATTGGCAAATAATTAATAAATAGTTAACAAATAAACAATTAATTAATGAAACTATTAAAAAATATTTAATAACTAATTAATAAATAATTAACAAATAAACAATTAGCTAATCCGACAATTAAGAAATACTAAATAAATAATCAACAAATAAACAATTAAAAATTAATTAATAAAAAATTAACAAATAAACAATTACCTAACAAACAATTAACAATTAATTAATAAATTTAAAATGAAAAAACGGGCAGTGGATTGCCCATTTGCACACAAAAGAAGTGCGTAGTATTTTTTATTTTTGTAGTCCGCAACTATTACACAACAATCATGCTTAGGATAGTAATATATTTAACAATGTAATACAAAATTCGTAGGGAAATACCTAGATTGAAGGGGGTTTTTAGTTTTTGAAATCGAGTTCTACGCCGCTTTATTCCGAAATCAAAGCTTTGAAACTTGTTCCTTGCCTTGAATATACCAAGAATATTTTGAGGTTACAAAAAAAAATGAAAACAATGTATTTGGAACGTGGGGACCACCTTTTTTTGGTCTTTAATGGAGGTTTCTCTTTTTTTAAAAGGAGGGGGGACCGTCGGGGTGGGGAAGGTGGGGGGACTTTTATTAAAGATGTATTGCGCACTAATTTAGTGTGCAAAAGGCATTTTGATAACTTTTTTTTATTGGGATAATTTGGTACCTTTTGTCACTTTTTGGGTCATTTAATTTGCAGACTCAGTATTCATTCTCTTTGTTTCAGAAAACAATTCTTCACAAAAAACAAAGAAATAACTATAACATAATAAAATATAGTATTCATAACATTAATAAATAATAATGTATAATTCCTAAATGAAAAAGTTTAAAGTTTCAACTACTTAAATGTACCATCAAGTATCTCAATCCTAATCACAGAGCTCATCGTCATTCATCAGAATCACTATCTTTATTAGCACTCTTAGAATTTTGGTTGTCTTCCGAAGATGACGATTTTGCATTTGAAGATGATGCCAGGAAACCCGCATGCTTTGTCAATGTTGCTAACTTCTCATTTGTGTCACTTAACTCTTTCTTCATCTTCGTGTTTTGGCGCCTTGTCTCTTCATTCTAGCGCTGCGCTTCTTCCAATCAATTATATAACTCGGAATTCAAAGCATGAACTTGAGATCTGATCTAATCAATTTTGTTTGGCACTGTAGATGTTGATTGCCTAGGCACTTTTACAGATCGAACAAGGAGCCAAGACCTGGAACTCTCTCTTTTTTCTTTCCATCAACTGATAGCACCCAAATGTCCATGTCACTTAATCGAGATGTTTGGCTAGCTGATAATTCTTCTTTCTTTATTTCAAATTTATTCTGCACAAAAAGCAATAAAACAAACATTAATGTTTATGCATTACACCTTCAACGAAAAATAACTTACAGCAAAAAATGATTTATTACACCGATCGCGCTGATCAGTTTCAGCTCTTAAAGTCAAGATTCACATATTATATCTTTAGCTAAAGAAGACAATTTGACCTCAGATTTTCTCAGATGTTAACTTTTGAGAAAAAAGGAGGAGATAAAGTTACCAAGTTAACATTTCCAAATCAAGAGTTACTGATGTTCTGAAAATAACATAACTAGTTGAATACAAAATAGTACAGATTAAACAAAAGGGTTAAAAATAAAGCATTTTTCAATACCAGCTATCTTGACATGATTTAATAAAATGAAAAAAACCAAGGACAAACAAGATTCTTTTATTACAATGAACAACTTTAGTAATAGTAACAGCTCTTGTCAATCCAGAATTTCATGGTGTTTTCAGGAAGCTTGTATAAAATCATATCAACTAGCTTAAACTTTCCAGTGCTCTTCTCGAAATTATAAATTGAATTTCTTATCTCTTGGATATAAGATAAACCAGAATTTCGTTTTGAGAACTAAATGTAGATTAAAGAAATATGAATAACAAATGAGGAAGTAAACCAAATTGTTGTTCTTGCTCAGATGTAAAAGAACCTTGAACTCTCGGGTCAGTCAAGTATAGCCAGATCATGAAACTAATCTATAAGCACAACAGTCATAAAGATAGCAAAGAAGTTTTCAAACTTGAAAGTTAATTTAATTTAGACACTGCTGCTTAAATCCAGAACCTATTAAAGACGTGTACTTTTTAGTTTTAAAGAGGTCTTGGCAAGGTCTTTCTTCACATCTACGACAAATAACAGCAGTGTAAGTAAAGTCACAATGTCAACTACATCAACGCAATACACAAATAAACCAAAAATACACTCATGTAACAAGATCCAAGGACAACATCGTCGAATACTAGTAATACAACATAATGACACTCAACAGAGCACAAATTCCGACAAAAAACACAGTGAGAATCTGCGTGAATGGCAAGAATATCGAGTGAAATGAAATGGGTTGGCCTCAGATTTCTCAAGGATCAGCTCAAACTAAAGCTTTTTTTGGGTGAAGTGTCAGAATCAACTAACAGTCATCATTCATGGCAGTAGCAACATATGAATCCATAGGGACAAAGCAAATGCTTCAGTAATTCAAGCTTGGAGACGTAAGTCAGATAAGCACATGCATGAAAATCAAGTCGCATCATCAAAATAAAGAATTAAGACTTACATGAGCAGCTTCAGCTTTCTCATTTACCCAAATTTCATCTTTTTCCTTGCGATGAGTGCGAAAATAAAAATCTGAAGCTGAAGGATCTTTTCCAGTAGCTTCCTTCTGTAGTCAAAGGAAGATATGTATGTGATCAACATTTATATGATATAATTTACTAGAAAGAACAAATTATATCGGATCTATACATTAACATTCTATTCCGAATCACGCGATGAGGTATACAACCACCTGTACGAACTGAGGCATCTGCATTTGCATCATGATTTATTTGACTTAAATTGAGGAGAATCCCAATGCTCTTCATCTCCTTGAATACAACATCCCCCATCCAATGTGGCTTCAAAGCCAAAAAAATTCTGACATCTTGAAAAAGTTGGGTCATTCTTGCAGCTGTCCTTTTCTCAAAATTGCGTCGCATAGCATCATTATAGTGAGGGAGCCATCTAAATTTCTTCTGCAATATTTTATGATATAGTTAATATATATCAAAATGAAATTAAAATTAGTCGTATAAACTAAAACACCAATAATTGAACATGCACTGTATTGTAAGTCTCCTTACCTTGAATTCTTCAAACTACATACCCCCAGTAGATTCTGGGAACTTCTTCCAAGAAGTTTAAGCCAGCTCAAATTTACTAAGAATGCAATTAGCAATATGCATTCAATAACTGGCTTGTGAGGATTAAACCTACAGAAAAATAGAGTGATTACTGACAATATATAAATTAAATTCACTAAATTAAGCATGTGTACTTAAAGTTATTAGAAGTACCCATCTGCTTCAGGTACAATCCATACTCGATCAGCCAACCACACTATACGAGGTGGCTGGAGTCATATTGCTAGGTGAAGACATTGGTTGAATGACCGTATTTATAGCTTGGGACTGATTACATTGAGGTTGAGAGTCAGTGTTATGAGGTTGGATTGCTTGACTTCAGGACTGGTTTGAGACAAGGAAGTTTCATGAACATGATGTGAACTAGTGTGAGATATGAGAGGTCATGATGGAATTATGGGAGGCAAATGAGCTGCTTCAGGCTCTGTTGTGTGTGTTTTCTTTTTGCGTAATTTTTCTCTCTTACCATTAGTCTGCCCAATTTGTTTCGATCCTGTACCTGACATCTGAAAGTAAGAAATTACTCCAATAATGATACAATCTTCAGTAAAGATTATAGATAACTATGTTCATAACTGAGAAGAAAATATGATAAATAACATCACATATTACAAGAAACTAAAGGTTTATACTTAATGATAAATAGAAAAATAGTACTCTCAATTTACAGAAGTTGCACCATTGTAAATAGCAGCAGATGTGGTCATGTAATTAACATATAAGAGTTTCAATCAGGAAGCATCAACAAAAACATATTCAACATTCTTATTCTCTTAAATCATCCTTTCAAATTTCAAAGCAGATTAAAACGGTCTACAGAATAACGTAGTATTTTGGTTTATGGAATATATGAATAACTAAAATCACAATTTTTTGGAAGCATACACAGTTCTCTTAATGTCGGACAATGCATTATACTCAAATTCTCAGAGACAATCATATTTGTACTAGAACACAGTAATCAACCACAAAGAATGCCTATTTGGCTCTGCAGGTATTTGATGTGCCATCAAACTGAATTAGATTTCTCCATGTGGAATCAAGTGATTTGAATCCTATTTGGAAAATGATGCTGTTCTTTTATTTTCTTTCCTTAATCCTGTGTATAACCAAATACCAATAAAAGTATTTACTCCCTGGGATATTAAATGCATGGTATTGTTTCAATTTATTTGTCTTACTTCTGTTTAAAAAAATGTTTTTTCTTTTCTTTTTTGGCAACTCTTTAGTTTTATTCACATGACATGTTTAAGATCACAAAATTAACAAACATTTTGGTACTACATTCTAAGCTTGATCCTTCGTTCATGTTTACTAAAAAAATGTTTTTTCTTTTCTTTTTTGGCAACAGTTTTATTTTTGCTTCTCGAGAGTCAAATTACATGACATTTTAAGATGTATTTTTTCATCATATTAATATGAGAGAATTGTAATTTATAGTGTTTTTTGTATAATTTCATACCATCTAAATTTTGATTTTAAAATATCGAATTAGTTTAACACAATTTAGCTCTAAATATTAATGCCCTACTGCAGAGGACTAAGAGGTTGTCAATGGATGGTTTTAGGAGAGGTAAAGGTACGTTGAAGAAGTATCGGGGAGAGGTGATTAGACAGAACATGACACAGGTCCAGTTTACCGAGGACATGACCTTAGATAAGAGGTTATGGAGGACACGGATTAGGGTAGAACGTTAGTAGGTAGTTGAGCGTTGTCCTACTTATCCTTTCATACTAGTAGTCGTAGTATTACTCTTGTAGTTTCTTGGCCTAGGCCAATTTCTGCTACTATATGTTGTTTTCTGTACTTCGGTTATCGTATTAATTTGTGGTAGTAACCTAGTGCTATCAACTTATAGAAAATTATCACGTCCTTGCCGCATTACTATAGAAACTCTTGCCATCTGATTTCATTAGCTTGAATGAATTGGCAAAATGAAAACGTGGAATTCCCTGATTACTAGCTCACAAAAAAATCAGCAATACCTTCCCTTAATTCATTTTTTCTTAGACATGGCAAATAAAAGCAATCAAGTATCAGCTAATGTTAACAAAATCAAAGTGTATGATTGCAAAAGAAGTACATATTCTGGGTGATGATAATCGAACCTCTGAACCTAATGATGGAAGACTAAAAGTAAAGCTCTCTGCATTTGTTTGATGAAAAACAATTGCTTCCTGATTCAGACAGGGCTAAGCTTTCCGTTTCCAGATTGTCGAGGTTGAAGCTTGAGGAAGAATTTACATCAAATTTGCTAAATTTTGAGTAAGTGAAGGAACCCACTTTAGAAGACCAAGAGTCAGTTGGAAGTGACATGTGGAGCGGAGATCTGTTGAGCAAAGAGTTGAGCAGCACGACAATCATACTATGTTAGACCAGAATATGTACTTAAATGAGAAAGCTGATATATACTGTCACTCAATCCAATGAAAATTGAGAAAGCAACTTGGATAAGCTGGTGTAAATAGCTAGCTCATGTTGATGAGGGGTTAAGAGATGACAACAACAAAGACCAAGCAAGTCTCTGAATTAACTTGGCCCTTTCTTGCACGGAAAATGCCCGAATTGCACACGAATCAATGTTATTTTGCTTAACCAAATGAATATAATACAATTTATAAAGAAAATGGTCTGTAACTTCCAGCAACAAGAAGTATAAAGTTAAATGCACGTGAATACACATATTTTACGAGGTGTAGGGAGGGGGATTGTTTTTCTGAGACACCCCATGGTACTGAAAGGAAAGAAGCAGGTTGAGTGCTAGGCATAGATTTTCTATGGTGGGGAGTGACAAATGATACTCTAGTGCCTCATGATAAAAGAAGAAAATAAAGTGCAGTTCTATACTCCTACTAAATAAGAAAAAGATGCATAGGTCACAGAAATCAGAAGTCTAAGACAAATCAATATGCAGGATAACATTTTTTTTCTTTAAAAAAAGTACCACTCTGAGCTGAGGCCTCAAAAATGAAATTAGAACAGTAGCAAGAAGTTAATAGGTTGTCAATTGCATACTCAATGCAACTTTTACAATTTCTAGACTGGATGCTGTGGGGTCTCTCTTCTATTCAGTGATTTTAAAGTACAATCACAAAATTGTAGACAAATTAATGGATCTGGAAGTGGAAAGATCTTAGCAAACAAATTATAAACAGTTCTCACAAAATTGAATGCATTATAGTGAGATGGATCAGACCTCCTCTGGGATGGACAAAGCTCAACACTGATGGCAGTCATAGCAATGATGATTCTATTGGAGCAGGAGGTATTATAAGAGATAGTAATGGTCAGATCATTATGGCATATGCTAAAAACTTGGGAAAAGGAAGCAGTAACATTGCAGAAGCAAAAGCTATAATTTATGGTTTACAATGGTGTACCTCACAAAGTCTTCAAAATATTATTCTGGAAAGTGACTCCCTAGTCATTATCAATATGGTGAAGGGTAAGAGCAAGATAGCCTGGCAACTTCAGGATTCCATTGATATTATTAAACGGATGCTGCTAAGACAACCAACATTGTTCAACATTGTTATAAAGAAGCGAATCAAGTTGCGGATGCATTGGCCAAATGGAGCATAGAAGAAGATGAACAACAATTCTATGATAGCAAGGACTAGCCTAACCAAGCTGCAGCGGCATACTCACTGGACAAAGAGAATATGGCCTCCATAAGGCATAAACAGAGGAGGAACATACTTGCATAAGGCCTCTTTCTGTTGTTAGCTGTTTTTAGAGTGGAGAAGTTTACTCTCTGTTTTGCTAGCTACAGTAAGCAGATGGGCTTATGTAATTCTGCAGAGGTTTGCTTATTGCTTTAACCTCTGCCTTTTGTACATCTTTTGTTGATGAAATAAAGGCCATGCCTCCTTAAGGCGTAAATTTTATATATATATATATATATATATAAAAGTACAATTGCACAAAAGAATTGACTCACATCATGCGTACATCATAACGCCAACCTCACAGTAGATAAATATTGTACTTGGCCACTATATGGTGGCAATGCTCTCAGAGATGAGAAAAGTTGAGGCAGTTAAGGCTTTTTTTTACCATAAAGAGCCAACTGCTTCGATCAAGGATTGAGACATTGATATATCTAATCACAGACCTTCAAATCCATGTCTACAAAAATCTATTGGTATCTTGAGATTGCTCAGTTATTTATTTTTTTTTACCTAAATTAACACTACCAGTGACATAATTGTCAGAAAGAATGTAGTTACATTAACTGATCACTGACAAATGGCATAGCACATGTAAGAGGAAAGAATATCACTATAGTTGAAGGGTGCTTCTGATAACGTAATAGAATTATGAGAGTCAGAATAAAGAATCTTATGATTCAACTTCAGCATAATTATCCAGTCCTTAATAGACTGCTTAACTATGGGCCACGTAGTGCGGCTAGATATTTTGGAAAGTGCAAGAATTTAAAGCTAGATGTAATAAGAATTTATACTGACAAACAGATTAATAAACTTTAGAAATGAATAAGTGCATTCAATTTGAAATAATGATAAATTAACTGCATCGCCAATCTAATAAAAAAGAAACTTCCTTCCAATCCGTAAGGGTGCTTATTGCTAGCTCCCCATTTCTGAGTTGCAGCGGCTGATTTCTCCCATCAAAAACTTTTATTTCCATTAATTGATGAATATGCCAAGGCTTGCTTCTTTGAGAAAAAGACTGACTTGAATTCTTCATATACATTAAACAACAGATGAAGCATGTAATCATTTTAATACTTGAGTGTAGGTTGAGTCTCCTAGGATGACAACTCCATAGCAAAGCATCCACAAACGTTGGGCACTCCGCATTCTGCCATAGAATATTGACATTTAAAATGTCTACCTGTGGGGTAGCAACTCTGTGGTGCAGTTGCAAATCTTTCATGTTGATCTCATTGCATTTGGGAAAATGGAGGGACACTTGAGACCATGAGGTCGAATTTGATAGAAACTTCCTCAACTTACAAAACCATGCATCATTTAAATAGTCGTAGCAGTGAAGAACAATTTTTGAGTGCTTCAGTTTTCTTGACTCTATCACAATTTTATGTTCGGGAATTTGATCTCTCACATACTCAAATGATACCAAATTTGGAGAATCGATCTCCAAATTGTCCCCACAATACTGAATCTTCAAGACCTTTAGGGATTGAAATCTAGAAATAAGGTGCTGCAGAAATCCATCAGATGTCAACACATATGATACATCTAAAAAAATCAGATTCTGACATTCAACAACATCCAATTCATCCGATAAATAACCAGAATAAGACAGATGTTCAAGAGTTGGTGCTCGGATTTTAACAGGAAGGTTTCTTTGTGTCGAAATGGAAACTGACTTGATTTTTTGAAGATTCAACAACTCAATCTTTTCCAACCCATCACAATCCTTGAGGATGAAATTGACAATCAAAGGACAGCTACTTAGCAGAGTTTGAAGCATGTGTTCATCTAAACTTACACAAGATAGAGAAAGCTTTCTCAAAGAATCGCAATTCGCAATACCACTAGATAACGAAACAGGCATATTAAGAGTACAACCCTCTAGAACCAATTCTCTTAAAGATTTAGCTGCCAAGATTGTGAAAATAGGCAACGAAATGCTAGCAACTTTAAAGACAAGATATTTTACACCATTCTGAAGTGCAATGTCAATCCATTTATCAATTGAAGGGAAACCTTGAGAGGAGCCTGCAGAGTCTGATAATTCAAATTTTTCTATAGGGATTTTCCCATCCCTATATCTCTCCATGAAACTATCCACTACTTTGAGATAAGGAAGTGTGAATTCCAAGTTGGGATGAGTCAACCAGGCTTGCAGCCATGTTTTCGAGAGAATGCTCATCTGGGCTGCTTCTTTAAAAGGAAGATAAGAGAGTACTTTGTGAATGAGGCAGTGAGGCAATACGTCCAATGTTATGGTCGTACAATTCTTCTTCTTTCTCCCATTAGCTGTCCTCATGGTCGTGGCTTGGAGGCTGCGATGATACAGATTCTGCAAATATATAGGTTACGTAAAATAAAACCCTATATATTGTAGGAATCCTAATTTTAAAAGGGTGTACATAATTTAATCGCCTTCTGTTAGCTTTTCAATAGGCAAATAAAATTCTAAATACACTCAATTCTTCTCTCGTCCTCGGGCCAAGATTGTACGCGAGAACTTTAAGCCGATCATACTTGTTTTGTACTCCCTTTATTCACTTTTACTTATCCACTTTAAACTTTTTACGCTATTTAAGAAATAATAAATAAAATGCATAATTTACCAATGTACTCATATTAATTAGTGCATATTTTTATTGGATTTGAAAAATGATTTGAAGTGGGTAATTAATACTATGGGTAAAACAGGAAAAAATAAATTGTCTTATCTTGATATGCTAAAAGTGACGAGTAAAAGTAAAAATCTAGTTTTGGAATCTTTTGGACAAGTAAAAGTGAACGGAGGCCGGAGGGAGCAGTATATATTCAAAACACATTTTTACTAAATAAGTATTCATTCTTATCGGGTAATTTATATGAGTTTTGTACGCAAAGGGTTATTAATTACTAAAGCACTAAATTGTGTACAACCAAAGTATGCTTTTCGAAATCATCCCAATCGTCTCGGTCGTACGGTTGAGTTAATTCACTGTACTTTATTTTTGAAACACACATAATAGTTGCACTATTACAACTTGTTTGGATCGTTGTTACTCATTGTATCATATTGTATTGTTACTAAAAATACAATGGTTGTTTTGATTGTTACTTAATTTTAATTTATAGTATCGTATTATTAAATTCATCATTACGTAACAATGAAAAACCCAATTTTATGTAACGACCGATGGTGCGGTTGTATCGTTATCTTATTTCTCTTTTCAATTATGTCCTTGCTTATTATTTTATAATCCTATTTTATCCTTTACCTTATTTTTTATTGTTGAACTCCACCTAAATAGCCTACGCCTTCGTTCTTCCCCTCGGCAAACTTTTTGTTTTGTTTCGCTCTCTTTTTGTTTCTGTATCTTTATCTCCATCTACCTTTTGCTAATTTTAGTTAGCCATTTTATATGCTCAGGTTATTGTCCTTGTTTTGATACTCAGTGACGGACCCAGAATTTTAAGGTCGTGGATGCTAACCTCCCTTTAGAGCAAAGTTGCTACCGATCATAAAATTTTGCTACCATATAAGCTTAGAATTATTTGAGGGAAAAAAGGCAGGAGCTCGTAAATTTTGTATAATTTGGTAATCGAACCCAGGCCAAGTCCGTCACGCCCTTCAATTCAAACTCTCCACCAAAGCACCTACCACAACTTTTGTTTGATGGGTGCTACTCAACTCTTCCATTCATTTTTTCAGAAGTTTTTATATAAATATATATAGTTCGCATTCGGGTCAATGGGTATTCGGACACAGTACGTGGATTCGCCCCCGTCATTTTTTCAGAAGTTTTTATACAAATATATATAGTTCATGTCCGGGTCAATGGGCGCTCGAGCATTCAGAACACAATACATGGGTTCGCCTCCGTCGATACTACAACCTACATGTACATATTTTTGTCCATGACAATCTTTGTTTAGTTTTTCTTTGTGTTGTAATTAACTAAGTTTCAGTTATGGGGATTATTATTTGCATAAGGTAAGTTATTTTATTAAGCAATATAATCTCGTAATGTAATTTACCAGATTAAAATCATGGTTTAAGATTTAGGAGTGTATATCACATTTTATGTTGTAACTTGTAACTGTGTCTGGTTTTGGAGATTTTTATTTGCATGTATTTGAATAATCTGTCAAAATCATGAGGTGTACTTATTGTAATTTTAATATTAATAACAAGCTTTCCATTAATTTTGTTAGAATTCCATGAATTAATTTAATAGCTCAATATATTTACAAGGCATACTTTGTGATAAATTAGTATTTGAGGGAGATTGTCTTAAATTATTTTTATGAGTAATTATTAATAAATTTAATATTTGCAAGAGTTAGAGGGCATTTTAGTAAACTTACTAGTTACACTACTATTCAATAGATTCAAACCTAACAATAAGAATGTTATTAAGCAATAATAAACGATGCAATCAATCGAAACATTATGGATCCGGCTCTTCTCCATTTCTCTTCTCTCCATTTTTCCCAAGTTCCTATTCATTTTTTTGCGCGGAGTGCCCTTCTTTGGGGGTGGTCTTTAAATTTTGCCCCTCATATTTGTGGTCTTTAAATTATGCCCCTCATATTCTTCGGTCTTTAATTTTTGCCCTTCGCATTGCAACTTTGAGCTTTTTCGCGCTCGAAATCATGAGGTTACGAGTTCGAACCCCCGCTCAAGCATAAATTAAAAAAAAAATCGCAAGACAAGGTTTGGGTCGCGTGTATGCCGGACCCGGCATACTTTTGTTAAGGAATTACAAATTTTATGCCGGACCCGGCATACTTATGCCAAGTCTGCCCATAAGGCATAAGTATGCCGGGTCCGGCATAACTTTGATAATTCCTTCACAAAGTTATGCCGGTGGGGGCATACTTTTAATGGGCAAACTTTTAGGACCAAGATAACTGTGAAGAATTATCAAAGTTATGCGGACCCGGTGATACTTATGCCAAGTCTCACAAGGCATAAGTATGCCGAGTCCGGCATAACTTTGGTAATTCCTTCACAAGTGTATGCCGTTGGGGGCATAGCGAAATTTAAACTCTACCTTGCGAATTTTTTTTAAAATTTTGACTGCGCATGGGTTCGAACCTGGAACCTATGGGTGTTGGCCGAAGGGCAAAATTTAAAGACCACCCCAAAAGAAGGGCAATTCTGCGAATTGCCCGTTCCTATTTAGATGAGAGACACGTGTCGAACTTTAGAATTAAAGGTTGAGATCTAATTACCCAAATCAAGGTCCTAACCATAATTACAATAACAAATATTTCCTTTATTTACTCTAAAACTATTTGGCAATACCAAAATTCTAGCTAAAATATTATGTCACCTATAAATTAATCCTAAAATTTTCTCCTTTTACTATTTCATTATGTGCTCTTTTTAGTTTAGTGATCAAGTGTTAAGAATATTTTTAGTTTTCAATATTTTCATCTCCGATCATTGTTGACACCCAATTTTGACCCTCCTTTCTTCCGATTCACTTTCTAAGCTTCTAAATTAATAATTACCTTATTTTCACTACTATTCTCTACTATTATAATAATTATCCTTTTTATTATCATTGTCAGTATTTTTAGAATTACTAACTCATAATTATATTTTTATTATTTTACACTTCTTTTTAGTAATTGATTGTCATTACTTTATTTTCGTAGTTATTAAATTATGCTATAAGTTGATACTTTATACGCTAAATCATTAACGATAAGTTTGTAATATTAGTACTTTGTTTTCTACATATTAATTACTAATTGTCATCACATAATATATTGTACTAGTTATTAAGTTAGAAGCCAAAAGAAATATAAGGAGGAGGAATTTTCAAAACAAGAGTTGGCCATTTTATTTACAGTTTAACAAAGCTTTGTAGTTGACCCATTTGGCCATTTTTCCCTCTTAATTATCAGCCCATTTCTCCTTTTGATCAGCTCAAACGAAGGGCCCAATCGTAAGAGCAGCCCAAGTTCCTTTCAAATAGCCTAATACATTTTTATTATCGGAAAAGGGTTAAAATTACCCCTAAACTTTGAAAAATAGTTTATCCATACCCTTCGTTATACTTTGGAATTATATACGGTTATCTTTTATGGGTTCAATTATACCCTTATGTCTAGCGTTGCCACGCATCATCTCCTTCAAAATTATTTTACCCTCAAATAATTTTTTTACCCACTAAAAAATAACTCAATCCGATTCGAATTTTTTTTTTTCAAGTAAAAATAATAGATAATTTTTATGTTTTTTTTTGGAAAAATTTCGGTATGTAACGAAAAAAAAATTAGGGTCGGATTGAGTTATTTTAGTGGTAAAAAATTATTCGGGTAAAATAATATGGGAACAATTAGTCGACATATGCAGATACAAGATAACCGTAGCGTATAATCACATGACGCGAACTATTTTATAATCATGGACATTTTTGACCCTTTTGTTTTGATACAATTCTAGCTTTGTCAGATACAAGATCAAAAGTGCTACACCATTTTTGTGCAAGCTCTGTTACACCTACTTCAACGTATCACAAGACGCATACGAAGCCAAAAACATGGCAGACCCGAATTCAGACCGAAATCTCACCATTTTGAGTACAAATCTGACCAAATCACGTGAACGGGCTACAAGTTCGTCCAAAAATCCTCAAACGTTCGAATTTCAAACAATTTTTGACTAGATTTCGAAAACTGTAGCCTCAAAATCCCCCCAAATGAAGCCCTAGTCCTCTTTCTCCTATAAATACATCTCTAACTGTTCGGCTGAAATCAAGTTTGAACTATGGAAAACTCTCTCATTTAAGTTATTTTCTACTGTTTCTCAAAGAAAACTTTAGCATTTTGTTATCTCTCAATCTCTGTTCGTTTCTATTTTGTCAAAGGAGAGTAGATCTGAGATCCCGACGTCCCGTTCACTACACCACAGAGAGGTAATATCCAGTCCTTTCTATTTTACCTCTTCTATTCAAGAAAATGGTGTGTTTGGATTCATGTAGCTGATACCTCTTGCTACCTTTGATATGTTCAAATGTCTTTTTGAAAAATATGTCTAAATTGCTCATGTCAAAAAATGGCCATGTCCGTGGATTCTTCAGGCTATACCTAGAATATAACTATATTTCTTAGATATTATGATTATAGGGATCTCTTGTTTTTATGCATGTTGAATGAATATACTGTAAAAATGTGCTATGCTACTTGGGCTCTGGGAAAACTATGTTTTAGTATTTATTTGCCTATAAATTGCATCCTTGGGCTTTTGTACAAATGTTTGATGAAATGTCTATGTGAAAACATATTACTTTCTGTGGTTATCTGCTAGTTTTGATAGATAAGCAAACTAATCTATACCTTCTCTGATTTCTTACTGTGAAATGAACATACTACTTTATGATAATGCTAGACTAGATATATTGACTATAGGATTTCCTATGGTGCTGCAGGTAGTTTCTACAATAACCAGTAAGTTTCAATAGTTGTGATGAAGTGCACTTTAGCAACACTATAAACCTAGGATATAAATATTAGTAGTTGACTTTGTTTGATTCTAGATCCACTTTGTGCTTAGATTTACATAATGTAGACTATCATCTGATACTAGAATTTGATTCACTTTACGTTTTATTTACGGTTAGAAATGGACCGACTAATCTTTACATTTCTCTCTTTGCATGAACACTGGAGCAAAATGGAGTCCTACTTAATCCGAGACTCTTGTACCACCATGGAGTCAAACCTACAACACATCTAGAAATTCTGGACTTATTGTCATACAACTTCGTATCAGAACACCAAACCATAGCAGATGCCATTTATTTCTCTTCTTTTACTGCTATTTGCTTATTGTCATATTTACTTGCTTATATGAGGATCATCTAGTTGATAAATGGTTTTATTTGGTCATCTACAGACAATTTCTAGTTAGCAACTAATTTATTGTTTGATCACGTAGGACTGGTCTCTCTAGCTAATAGTGTCGAGTCAAATGCTTAGAAGACTTTGACAGTAGCTTGATTTTGAAACAGAACAAGATATAATAGAGTTTGGAATTAGTTTTCGAAACCTAGAAGTCGACTATTTTGAGTTTTGGCTCACTTTTCATTAACCCCCATTATGTATTTTTAGATTTATCCTTTAAAACCTTGAGTTAAAATGCTTACAGCGTTTTTTTAGGCTCAGCAAATTCGTGTCAAATTTTTATGTTACGCCAAGAATATGAAACTTTCCTTAAATATTAAATATTTCTTTACTCTAAAAATGTTTCTTTCTCTAAGTTCTGACGTCAAATCCTTTATTTTTTACTTATCGGGTCCAAGTATTACTCTCGCAATCTTGTGTCCACTTTTAATCTCCACAATCAGTTTTCTACTAAGGTACCAAAACAAGCAGCTATTTTACTTTTAAACATGAAATAAATTACTTTAAGTTAATATGATACTTTGCCTTATTTTTGTGTTTAGAACTCTTTTCATAATTAAAAAGAGACACTCTTTGAATATTACCCTAGCCTTTTTAATAAATTAAGTCCGGTCAGTTAATCATTTTTAATGGATCTTAAAGGATGTTTAATACCTTTTCTTTGGATTAATTGAACCCTTACCTGGAATTTTTAAGTTTCGTAAACTTTAAAACGGAGTTAACTTTAGACAATTACTTTAATAAACTTTAGGTGTCCTAATTTACCATAGATAATTAAGTGGCGACTCCTCAACTTTAATTAACCCCGTAATTACCGGAATGTTGTAAACCATTTTGACCTTAGTTAAAATGGGGTATAATAATCATGTACAACATTCATGTAAACTAATCATGTTAAGTGAATAAGTTTGTGTAAATAAGCAAGAATTATGACTAGAAGTTTTTTGGGAACATATCCAGATTTCCCATATTTGATGGAATGTAAAGAGGACGTAGGTCAAAAAGATTAAGAACTGTTTAACAAAAAGAAAAAATTGTTCAAAAGAAGGGAAAAAAAGAGAGCACGTAATAAAATAGGAAAAGAGAGAAAATTTTGGGATTAATTTATAGGTGAGATAATGTTTTAGCTAGAATTTTGGAATTGTCAATATTCTTTAGAATAAACAAAGAAAATATTTGTTATTCAAACCATGATTAGGACCTTAATTTGGGTAATTAGATCTCAACCTTTGAGACTTAACTTTGACATTTGTCTCTCATCCAAGTAGGAACTTGGGGAAAATGAAGAGGAGCTTCATCCAAACATTATATCCACACAACAATACAATACAATATACTATAACACAATACATTATGAAACGATAATAGCATGTCTTATATTATGTGAAATTATAACAAGCTTTCTAGTCTGAATTGGTCGAGGATTGATCAGGTAATGCAGTTTGTGACTGAATGAATCCTTTATTCTGTAAAGTGTCTACATGCAAGAGATAGGATTTCACTGTAGTGGAAGGGTACTTCAGATAACAAAACAGATCTGCGAGAAAATCAGAACAAAGAATCTTTTCAACTTAAACCAAAAAAATCACTACTTAAAAGATTACTCCAATTTAGCCACATAGCGCGGCTAGATATTTAAGTAACTTTAAGAATTTTAAGCTAGATATAAAACTTAGGGTACTAAAGTTGAACAACTAGGTTGTCACAGAGGCAATTTGACAGGGTGTAGTGATCCAGAGAAGTAGATATCAATGATACTAGGGGGTGTCAAATGGGCGGGTTGGCCTGAAATTGGAGAGGTTAAAATGGGTTGTACTGAAAATCGAGTTGGGTCAAGACCCGCCCAAATTTACTTTGGGCTAAAAACCGGATTGGATCATGACCCGCCAAAAAAAATATAAAAGATTTTGGAGGGTGGTGGCGGGTAGGTCGCAAGGGCGTGGGGGTGTTGCAGGGGACGGGTGGTGTAAAATTTCAAAAAAAAAAAAAAAAAAGCTTTTATAATCTTTTTAATTTTTTTTTTTTAGGGTGTTTTTTTTTTTTGGGTGGGGGGGGGGGGGGGGGGGGGGGTCGTCAATAATAAATAAAAAAAACTTCTAAAACTTTTTTTTAAAAAAATATATCTTTTTTTGGAGGGTGGGGTGAGTGGGGTAGGGTACGGGTGGTGGTAGGTGGGGTAAATGGGTCATGCTTGACTTAGTGAAGACAGAAAGCTGGTTGAAGTTGGTGATTAAACTGGGCTAAGCTGACAATCATTTTAAAATGTGTTACAATCTAGCCCAGTTTTAAATTATCTTGAGCCCAACCCATAAAAATCTGAGGGAGTTGGTGGGTAATTTAGCTTTGGGCTCATTTTGATACCTCTAAATGATACTATTATTACTCTTGCTGGCATACAGCCAAGTGTGTAGGCTTGATGATTGACAAAGCTAACCCAAAGTAAATAAACCAGGTCTAGATACATCTGGTAATGATTGACAAAGCAAGGACCTGAACAAGTAAAAGTAAACCAGCCTAAAGGCATGGTGAAAGCTCTAAGCAAGAAAGCACAGTGATAACATACAATGTTGATATAGGGTGTGGGCAAGCATTTGAGGGAAGCTAGTGAAGTAGGAGTTTCAAAAAATATAAAAGGTCGAAGAAGCAGCCAACACAGGATGGTAAGAACAGGTCCAAGGACATGTTCCATTCCAATAAAGCACCAGAGGAAAATGCCAATACATGAACAACGGAATATGTGTGCAAAGACAAGTGCAATGTAGAAATCAGATAGAGAGTAGAATGAACCGTCAACATAGAGGCTCAATCACAGAGGCACATGTAGAGCAAAGAAGGGGATGAACACAGACTCAGTCCTAAAAGTAGTTCAATGAAAGTGTAGAACAAGTATGCAAATTGTGCTATATAAAGGAGTCGTCAAGTATAGTGAAGGAATCAGGTGCAGTGGATGAATAGCCAGTAGTGGTGAGATAATGTTGAAGATGAGAGGTGAATTGACTCAGACTCAGAAGACAATGTTCAGAATGAAGAAATTGTTCAGCTAAAGAGTTTGCAAACAAAACATGTGAATCAGGTTGACAGAAGAACCAGGTCTGCAAACATGTTCCAACACAGAGCAAGAACAAAATCAGAATCAATAAATGAGTCGATGTTGAAGACATGATTTTCCCAACAATACATAAATGCATGACCAGTTGTAGACACAGAGCTATACAGATATATGAAACAAGTCTATCAGTATGTTCCAGCCAATATCTCAGAAGCAGTTCAACTGCAGATGAAGAATGAAAGAGATTGGTGGAACAGGTACATGAACATGTTCTATCTCAGACAGTGCAGAGATTCAGAGGCAGACGAACCAGGTGGATGAAACAGGTTCGTGAACATGTTCCAGGGCAAGTCCTACAACAACTAGGATTTGCAATTATGGAAAGAACTTGGTGGTCAAGATGCAGATTTTCTTGCCATATTTATAGGGATTAGTAAGCTTTCTACACATATTAGAAGCGTACTCAACAAGTCAAGAATCCAAATAATAAACAAACCCTACATGCGTGTCATTAACTGACTGGCAAAGAGTTTTGTGTTTGCCGACCTGGGGAGCATAATGTTATAAGTACCCAGGTCTTTCCTAGAAGAAGTTTGCGCACCCACAAAGAGAGAATGTAGAATATTGTCTTTGTCAAAAGATATATCCAGCATATTCAAGAATCCAGGGTTGCGTCCCTATTACACAGAGAAAGATCAATGTAGTTGTTTTACTGAATAATGTTTCTCATTTCTGAAGTCTAGATTTGTGTATTAGGTTGGTTTATCGAGTTGTATCTTTATCCGCTTATTAAGAAGCATAAAAAGTAGATACAAAATACTGTAACTCCAAGTAGGAAGTTTACTACTTGGAGATAGCTTGCTAGTCAGAGGTTGGGTAGCAAGTTTGAGGGTTGGATAGGTTACAGAGATTGTAATTGTAACTTGGAGTTGGCTCATTGTTATAGTGAAGTTGTTGAGCAAATCCTGTGTCTGTGGGTCGTAGTTTTCATCACCTTTTGAGCCATGTTGTTTCCACGTAAAATATCATGTTTCCTTTACTTACATGCAGTTTGTTATTCCGCAAAGACGCTAGCATAGAACAAGTACAGTAATATGTTCCATCCCTAAGCGAAAATTGGTTATGCATAGGATAGGAAGTAGGTCGTGCAAACTAACAGCTCTCATTCCGATAGTTATTGTTAATAGTATCATGCCTTTCTTTCATGAACACATCAATGCTACCCGATAAAATTTGGAAGACAGGGCACTTTGAAAACTTAATGGCAAAAAAGCCATTTAATTTCTTTTCCATTTATTTTTTCATATTAGCCTTTAGAAAAGGGCTCGGGGTCCTTTCATAATATTAAAGAATTTGGGTAAGGATTTCTGTTTATTAAATTATACTTAAGTCTCTCCTCTTCTCTTTAAAATACACTTAAGTCCATTTCTCTTCTCAAAAAATTTACATAAGTCCCCCTCTCTCTTCAGTCGATTCTTCTTCTCTCCATCAAGCTCTCAAAATCTGCAGTCGATTGTTCTTCACTTCCAAGCTCGGAAGCTCTCCAGTTGTTGTCCTTGGGTATTTTGTTTTATTTTGCATCTGTGTCAAAGCATTTTGAGATCCATATTGCCTTGAAAGTTGACAAAATGTTTTGTTTTTACCAAACTTGATAAAGCCCAATGTTCATAAAGTTTTGGATTTTTTTTTTTTTAGAACTTTAGCTTTTTTTTGTCGAAATATGTGTTGTTTCTACTTATTTTACCTGTTTCGATTGTGTTTTTTTTTTCTTTTTCCTGTTTTTAGTTTTGCAAATTCATCGTGGTCTATTACTAGACTTGAACTTTAGCCTTTTTTGAAATTATATAGTATGTGTTATTTCTACTTAATTTGGTAGTGCTTTTTTATGTTCTATTTTTACAGTTTCATCAGGGTCTATTACTAAACTTGTCGGCCATTATTATTGTTTTATATCGTGGTTGGTCAACGATACTCTATTGTTTGTATGTAGATAAAAAAAAAAAATGGTAAGAAAGAGAGGAAGAAAGTCCTTAAAGATCACGCCACTCTATGGAAGAAAATGATAAAAAGGATTCATGCTCGACTACCATGCTATCACCATCACCATATTCTCCTATTGAGAAATGACATGGAGCGTCTCTTCAAGGGCATTGGAGAGGACAGACAACGGATAGAAATGAGCATCTGGTGTTGCATATTTTTGTGTAATCTTTGAAAGGCTCGGGGAAGAGTTGATGACGATTTCTCTCTCCTACCCCTTAATAGACTAGTGTTTAATGTAACTTTTTGCAAAACTTTTATTTGTGAAAGCAATGGACCCCCTAGACTAGTTTTTTTTTTTTTTTTTTTTCAATTTCATTCTACTTTTTATAGAGCTTTCATTTATGGAAGTATTAAGTGAAAGCTTTTGGGCTTTCATAGATATGAAATCTTTTTTATGTTTTGGATGGGGATGTAACACCCTACATCTTGGAACTAAGTTTAGACTCATAGCATAAGAGTTTTAGCGGCCAAGGTTTGAACGTTTTGCGAAAATGGTTGATACGCCTACTTGGATGATAACTCCTTGATCAGTTTGAAATTTGGGAAAGTACCCTTAATGAAAGTTATAGTATGTAGAAATACCTTTCTAACGATATAAGGACCAAGCCAATCATAGATCGGATCAAGGAGATATGATCATCTCAATATGGCTAATAGTAAAGCACTTGAAATCCTATAGAATCGGCTAAGTTTTTGATACGTCTGACTTCCAGTCAAATTTCGTGCAAATCCGTTGGGCATTTGAGGAACCTTCCTTGATAAAAGTTGTAGCCCTTTGAAATAGCTTTCCAACGGTATATTATGGGTCTTGAACAGAGTTATGTACGAGAAGTTATGCCCATTTTACCGAACACTGTGCAAAACCGACACCCGTCACTTCTCGGGGCGCGTGAGGGCGCGTGAGAGAGTGCGCGATGGCCCCGCTTCGCGGAGAGATCGCGCAACTCTGAGTTTTTAGCTTCAGAATGTTGCGCGATGCACCCGCATCGCGGAACCATCGCGAAACGGGTCAGTTTCGGGTCAAAAGGTCGGGTTTACGCGTTTTAAGTTATATTTATGGTTTGGGGTTTAGCACCCCATTCACGAAAAAATTAACCTAAAGTCAAGAAGAACAAGTCCCAAGCCTCAAGAACCCTACAAGGTAAGTTTTATCATGATTTTAGGTTGAATTCAGGTCCCTAATCTCTTTCTAACTTGAGTAAACCCATCTCAAGGTTCAAGAATTCAAGATTTTGGAAATCCTCTTCAAGTTAGAGTCTTTAATTCAAGTTTGAGGCATTACCAGGTATGTAGAGTTACTATCTACGTGTGGGAACATCATTGTTCTTCCCCACGCCTCCTAATCCATAAAGTATGAAACTTTACAAAACTAGGGTTTCCATACTATGCTCATGATAACCCTAGGTCCATGTCTATAATTATATTATGTTTGCATTGTTATAATTCCATCATTGTGTTCTTAATATTTCTTTATGATTATTGAGAATCCGTCCGTAATCCATGAAAACCCATATCTTGTATTCCATGGGTTCTTGCATGCATGTTTTTGACTAAGAATGATTGTTTCATGAATATCCTACATATTTAAAAGTTTTCATGCAAATGTATTACATAATTACTTTCATGCTATGATACAAGATAAATACTCTCTAAATACGAGCTATTTCATGAAACCATGTTTACAAGTTATTTTCGTGAAATCATGATTACAAGACTAGTACAAGTTAATTCACGAAAATCATTTAGCCAACTATATTATGTTCATGTTTTTGGGAGTTGCACAAAATGATAGCCGAAACTACGTAGCCGTAGGACAAATGAAAATATATTGGATCCATCGTGCACGATACCATCTTATACCCTGGCAAGGTATACATCTTTGATATCACATGGTCGGTTTATGAAATCGCTCTCCCTACTTATCATGTTTTACGTATGCTATATATTTATATATATAGATATATATATATATATATATATTCATGCTCATGTTCATGTCCAGGTTTTCAATTTGTTCTTATCATGTTATTCCTTGTCCCGTGTTATTTCTTTCGGTTCTAAACCAACATAATTTATACTAAATGCAACATAACGACGCCTTTATGGCACTTACCCGGCTTATTGGTGAGCCCCATCTCATTCTAACAAAATGTCTTTTCGGGATTCACGATTAGAGGTTTCATAGACTATTCGGAGTAGTTATGTTAGACATGCAAGGTGGTTAGCCATCTTTGGCTCAACTCATGTTATCGCATTCATGATTTAAACAAGTATTTCATTAAATTATTATGACATCTCATGTTTTATAAAAGCTCATAACTAATTTCCGCTCATGTATGCCTAAATGATTCAGCAAGCCATGTGGTTCGCTCGGTCACATGCGGTATGGCATATCGAGCCATGGTTCGGGGCGTGACGAGGGGAATGCAATGAAATGAAAATATATTTTAGTATACATCTTTATTCTGTTGTCTTTAGATTCTGCCACAATGTTAATTGACGCAATGTTAAAAATTATAATCCAACATAATTTATACTAAATCAGACATTGTGAGAAATTATGGACCTTAAGAATCTATAACAAACCTAATATAATGCGATATCAGACACGTTATTAAAAGCCTAAATCCCAATCTTCACAAATTTAAAGGACCGAGGATAAGTATATAATAATTCTGAACATTGTCAATAGCCAACATATATAGTTTCGGCTCGACTACGTCATTTGTCAATAATCGATCAATTGGTATGTATAGACTAAAGCCAATATTTGTCTAAAAAAGTAACAACTAAAATTTAAGAAGGGACTTATTTATATTTAAACATTATATTAATACTTTAATACATCTTATGAGAGTCTCCATCAATTAGACACGTGAGCCAAAAAGTTTTAGGACAAGTCGTGGTCCTTAAAGCACTAATTAATATTTGTCCAAAAATAATAAATAAATAAATAAAATTTTAAAAAAAGACTTATCACTATTTAAATATTATAATAATACTATAATACATCATATGAGAGTCCACATCAATTAAAGAAGAATTTTACGACAAGTAATAATCCTCAAAGCATAACCCTATGAATCCAAATCTATCATTAGATTTCAATTTCAGATGCAAATTCAATGTTCAAACCTCCAAATTACTCGTTATTATAATTTGGGCAAAAACTCCCAATTTCACCTCTTTGATTCCTTGATTTGGGTGTTAAAATCCATAGGTATTCAAGATATATAATCAAAATCAAGTGTGTATTACTTATCTTCAAGATATAGGTGAAGATCCCTTCCAAAATTGGCTCAATCCGAAATTTCAAGCTTCACAAATGATGAAGAATGACAAAAAACCCGAGAATCTAATATTTATACCTGAACACTCCCTTTTGCACGTTCAAAATATGACCCTCGCTACCGCAGACCTAACCTACTTCCCTTAGCTACGCAATCATGGACTGAGGGGCGTGTTCTCGAAGGCTAGTCAGTCGACCCTTCAGCGGTCGCGACACTAATCTTGCGTCTGCGAAGTAGAAATGTCCTGACCTAGTGGCGGATCAAGGATTTTCACTGAGGGGGTTCGAAAAATAAAAATGTAGTTTTTGAGATTTGAACTTGGAATCTCAATGTGAATTTTGAACCCCTTAAACCACTGAACCAACTTCTACTCTTGTGTTCAAGGTATTCAAAATCTATATATGTACATAAAAAAATAAAAAATACCTTATATATATAGTTTAGTTTTTTGCCGAGGGTGTTTAGATCCACCCCTGTCCCGACCCACTCCTGATCTCCTAATTTTTTCGATCGCGACCTGGTCCACGCGACAACTATGCCCTAGATAGCAGCTGGAAATCTGCAATTCCAAGGTTATTCCTGAATGCGCTGAACCACCCCCCAGCCCCTCGGGTCCTAAACCAAGCAGACCAAAAAGTCCTAAAACATTATATGAACCAATGAAAAGTCTCAAATCGAGAAATGGGATGATAAACTCAAAACAAAGGATTAGATTGTCACAAAAACAATAACATGCAACGTTGTCCTACTTTTACATTGGGTAATACAATCTCGAGCTAGTACTAATCTTTGACATTTCACTTACTTTGTGCGACATATGCTATAAAAATCACTTAACTCAAAAACCTTGTAAAAAAATAGTAACTGCCAAAACTATTAAAAGTTCAAAGTAGTCATCCGGGGGCACTTCGAGACAATGCGGCTACTTATAAATTGTGGTGGTAAGTGGAATATATCGCGTCCTTTCTCTCTCTGAATTTAGTAGTAGAAGCAAAAAAAAAAAAAACTCTTTGAATTTATTAGAAGCAAGAATCAAGAATTTCAAAATGTCTAACGAACAAAGGGACAAAGAAGCTGGGAAACCAGAATCTCAAACGCTAGAAGTTGATGAAGAAAGAGATTCACTGGCGCCCAAAATAACAGACGTAATTGAAGATCAAGAGATCAATGACTGCAAGCTAAGTACGTCAACTCCATTTCGATTATGTTAAATTTCCAATGTATCAATTAATTAATAGTATCCAATTTAAAGACCCTGTTACGTTCTTTATATGAATAAATGGTGCATGCATGCTTTTTGGCTTTGTATTTCCACAGGTGAACCCATCAAGAATATACCTGCAATGAAAGTAGGTGATCAAGAAAGCGATCCTATAGTACTGGACCCAGAGACTGAAAATAAAGATATAAAAGGAAATGAAGTCAAGATTGAGGAAAATAAAATCATCACCAATGAAAAGAGTGATCATACTCAGCCACTCCCCAAATCTGAGTATGTATATGTTACTTATTTGATCACTTAATAAAAACGTACTTATTCTTGTTTGATAATTATCCAACTGAGATTGTTGGAGTATCTTATATGCAGAGTCCAAACTGTTCGTGTCAGCACGTTGACAAATAGAGAAGCGTTGATATCCAAGAAACTAACAAAATCTGACCTTAGCGCCAATGGCTTATGGCTCCCACCGGAACAAGTCAGAGAGAAACTCCATCCTCATATTCCTGCACCTGCTCTCGGCGAAAAGAAAAATCTAATTTTGGTTGATCATAACGGACAAGAGTGGGATCACATGTTACTTGTGTGTGAAAATGAAGATCACTACTTTCTTAAAGGACATTGGTATGCGTATGCGGAAGTATATAATTTGGCTGTTTCGGACAACATCGTTATTGAGAGGGTACGCAAGTTGCAACTGAAAGAAGAACTGGATTTTTTTGCAATGACTGAGATTGATGGTCACGACTGGAACGCGATATTTCCTCTCAATTCGACATGGCAGATTGAAGAATGGTGTGTTAATGCAGAGGAGGTCAAACAGCCAGATGAATTAGCAGCGCACCCGCAAATTGAAATTAGAGATATTGGCAAAGGTGAACTGCTTGAAGCTATGTATGAAATCACAATTAAGAGAGGCACTGATAATACTACAAGAGGGCCAGAATAGTATAGTGCTTTCTAATTACTTAGAAAGCAACCTATTGTTAGTTTGAGTACTGTTGGACAAAACTCGAAGTATAAAAGAAATCTACGTAAATTTTGATTTTTAAAATTTTATAAATGACTCACTCATTTTCTCATTAATAATTTCACTTTGCTCCCTCGATTTACTCATTTTTGCGAAATAACTTGATTTTCATTTTTTTCGTATGAGTAAGGTCTATACGAAACGTAATGATCTATTTTAGAGTCGCATAATCTTATATCTTATGCTAGTGGGAGCTGACCAGCCTAATTAACCCATGATCCTCTTATTTTTGTGACCTGCTGCATGACCAACACCTAATTAAGGCCATACTTGCAGCAAATACACAGTAAACAACAGTTTTGAAGTATTCACTTAACTAGTGTGCTCCTCTTGTAGTAGCAAGTATAATGAGAGGACAAAAGAGAAGCCATATATATACTACTGGTGGGACAAGGTCAAGCACAAGATATGACCACAGTAGCATCAACTGTGAAGTACTAGCTTTCTTAGGCCGACTACCTCTCCGTGTCGATTAGCTTGATCACTTATATTTGGATCACAATAAATAAGAATAGTCTGCCCTGTCACATTTTAGGAGAGCTTAGATTTAATACTCCTGGTTTTATAGATATAGCAGCTTTGCAATAAGAATCAAACTACCCAGCATCAGTTAGTACTAACTGTTTTACTGTCTAATCAACCGAAGAACCCTATATACTCATTGCCATGTGGGAACCAAAATATTTGTATATCAATTAAATTATTCCCCAAGCCTTTGTGTTCATGTCTGCTCCTGCTTTTCAAACTGTAATCAGACCAGTTTAAAATATATAACTTCAAAGAAAGCATTAGCAATGAACAATTTAAGAAAGGAGGAATTTCTCCCAAGTCAATCACCGATATAAGCTATCGAAAGAATACAGAAACTAGTGGACATACTTATAGCATGTTTTCCATTATTATGCAGAAAAGACAGGACAATTCACATTGCTACAGAATATACTAACATGTAAGAGATCTCAGCGAAAAACTGTTAAGAAACTGAGCAAAATGTATGAAGCTGCTTAGTTTGATGGCTAATCCCAATGGATGAATGTATTACACTGAAACTGTTAAGACACCGAACTACTTAGTTGATGGCTTGTGTTTTCAGAGCCAGTAAGCATCATCACTATCATATTCTGGTTCATCACAATGAAGTTCAATATTCCTCTGTAAGCGATTACCCTTGCTCCTATTATCGCTCATAGTAGTTGGAGTAGAAGCAGGTGCCGAACTATTATCACCAGTAGTAGTTGCTGTAGAAGCAGGTGCTGAACTATTATTCTCAGCAGTAGTAGTAGTAGTAGAAGCCGGTGCTGAACTATTCTCCATCATCTTACCTAATTTTTTCTGTTTCTTTTGGGGCTTAGCATTTCTTAACTGATAAGTGATTTCATAGTGAAATGAGATGTTGACAAGCTGAATCTCTTCACTTGGATCCCAGATGATTTTGTTAACAAAGACGGTGTCAAAAATTAACAACTTGTGCTTAGTTACATATTCCTCCCATCCTTTTCCTCCAAGATAGTATCCCTCTTGCTCACCATGCACTAGTTGCACTGTAAACCACTTTCTTCCAATTGAATCAAATAGAGGAACAATTATTTCTTCTCCTACTTTAGGAATAGGAAGATCAAAGAGATTCTCTTCCACTTCTTTCTTTAATAACCGTAATCCAATGGGATTTTTATAAAGATCATTGTAACGTAAATTCTTGACAAGCACTTGTACTATATCTGCTGGTTCACTGCAACACAAAATATGAATATAGAAATCTCTAATTAGCCTTATTCAAGAAAAGTAGGATCAGCTCAGTAATTTTGACTAATAAATTGGGAATTGAAGACTTACGTGGTGTCTGGTTCAAGCTTAGGCAGTTTCCAAGCAGTAATTACATAGGTATCATCATTTCCATTTTGGTTTTCTTTCTTCTTATAAAACGATATAAAATCTCCATATTCCAACTTGTGTTCATCTCTATATCTCTCCCACCCTGTTCTAAGATAGTAATCTCCGAAATTTGAGTGCACGAATTCCATCCTGAAGTTGTTCTTCCCAGGAAAATCTTCAATTCTAATATCTTGGACTTGCCTGGTGCAAGACGAGGTAAATGATCTTCGGCATACTTCTTTGGAATCGACACACTGCATGACTTACCACTATCGATAACGACAACATTGGGATCGTGAGGAACCATTTCATCATCTTCTTCTTCCATTTCTAGACCTTGTGCATTCAACTTTCCACTTATGGTTCCCTTTGAAGAATTAATTTTGATCAAGAAAACAGTGTTTACTAAAGGTTACTCTGTTTGTGAGGGGGTGGCATTCGTTTAACTCCGAATTAGCCCTTCAGTAACGCGCTAAATAGTAGTTTACAAAAAACGGTTGCAACGCGCTAAATAGTAGTTTACAAACTGCTTGTAAGGGTGCGTTCTTTCATCCGTTAATGCAAAAATACTCTTCAAAATTATTTTAAAAATAAAAGATATTACAAAATGAGATTATAGCAATGATGTTTTAATTCATAAATCTTCTTCTTTCCTTTGTAGAGTCCAAACATGACATACTTAGCTAACGTTTGGCCATATATTCCCAAAAATATTCTGAAAATTTTGATTTGGATGAAATTTTTCAAGTTTTGAAAATGTGTGGCCATAACTTTTCAAAACATATTTCATTTGTTTTTTTGGAAAACATGAAACATTACTTATATCTATAAGTTTTAAAAAAACTATCAAGAATACACAACCATACAAATCATGTGCATTGCTAATTCCAAATTATGCGAACAGGCTCATGATATTTTAACAACAATTGTTAATAACACACTTACTAGCTACTACAATTCAATTTACAATACAAAGATCCATCCTTGCAAGAGAGACAAATTATTCACATTGCTAAAAAAACTAACATGTGTAAAAGTAATAACTACCTATTATTTAATATAATATCAACATATTGTACGAAGAATCTTAAATTTATAGAGAAAAATTATTTTAATTGCGAAAATATGGTAAATGCGGCTTTAATGGAGAAACATGGTAGATAGAATTAGTTGGGTCATAAATAGATGAGATTTTTTTTATTTTTTATTTTTATTTATAAAATACAAGAGTTTGGGGTGATTTTTAAAAGTTTTGAAAAGTCAAAAATTAAAAAGATAGATCTTTCCCCAAAAACAAGTTGCACTGTAAACCAATTTCTTCCAATTGAATCGTACAATTAATTTGAAGATTTGTTTTCAAATAAAGATCATTGTAACGCAAATTCTTGAAAATTTTATGGCCTAACAAAGATTTGAATAAAAATAAATCTTCAAGAAAAATAAATATCTTATGAAAATCTACATACGCGATGTCTGGTTATTTTGCTTAATCGGTATCATCATTTCCATTTGCATTCATAGGTGTGTCATGTTGTATATATTTTACTTGTATTTGCCTAGTTTAATATAAAAATTTCCGTCCAATAATCCTAATAATTTATCTATCTACGTTTATATATAAGAAAACAGTGTTTCTATAGACCAGTGATTAATTATATTAGAATGACGATTTATTTAATTTCTTAGTTTTTTTTGTGAAATTATAATAGTGTACAATCCGTTTAGCCAACATAATTTTGAAATTGCATTCAAGTTTTGAAAATAGTCATCATTTTTTAAGTTACATTCCATAAGCAAAAATAGCAAATCACTTTTTCCAAACAAAACATGATATTTTACAATAATATACACATTTTATACATTCAATTTACAATACAAAGATCCATCAAGGAGAAAAAAAAAAAAAAAAACGGTAATAACTAGTTATTCTTTATATAATCTTGTATAGAAAAAAAGTGTATAATAATGTATGAGACTAGTATATAATATTTTATAAACTTATACAAGAGGTGTTAGTATATGAGAGGGGTTTATATATAATGTATAAGGGGTCTTTATACACACTTCCATTTCCGTCTAATAATCTTAATAATTTATCTATACGTTTATATATAAAAGAGACCGGTGTTTATAAACACTTTAATTTCTCAGTTTTTCTTGTGAAATTATAATAGTGTAACCCTAGAAATTACATTCCGTAGTTACATTCGCACTTTTTCACGTATACAACACCCAAATACGCCTATTGTATAAATCTTGTATCGAGTTCCGATCTCAGAGGAAACGTAGCTTTTCACGATTAGGGTTTTGCTCTAAATCAAATTTCGATCGCCATCAACTATGGTTGGCCCTACGCCCTAGCCGTTAATGGAGTTTCCCGGCACCTGTATCTTCTCCTAGCCAAGTCCATGATGTGGTGGTGGTCGGAACTCGTCAAATCTCATAGAGAGACAGAGACGAAGGGCTGTACAGTGGTGGTTCGTGGTGGAGGAGCTGGTCGAGCTCAATTGAGCTCGCTGGAGATGGCAGGGGAAGGAAAAAATAGAAGAGTGAAAAAGTGGCTATAGCGGGTAATAAAATAAAGATGGGCTAAATCGGGTGATTACTTTTCCATAATTGCCATGCACTGTTATTTCCCCTTTTATTTTTTTATTTTTTGCATTTTACAATTTAAAAATCATGTATTTGTTTTAAAACAAAAAGAGAAAAAAACTCAAAAGATACCTCCTACTCAAAAGTCACACCTTTCGGGAATTACCTAAATGGTTATTACATTAAACTACACGACAATTTTTTAATCTCTTCGGTTTAGAATAAATGCTCACTTAGGCTTTTATTCAGGTTCAAAATACGTGTCCACTTAATTAGGTAGTAGTATATAACTAAGGATAATTTAGTCAAAATATCTAAAAGAAATTTAGGAGTTAATATTTTCTTAAGAAGTGTGCAAAAGACTAAGTGAATGCTTATTTTGAAGAGGGAGTATCGTTCAAAGTTAATGCAAACCGGCATTCATAATCAATGAATGTGTGATAATGGAGGATTAGTACTCTGGATCATTCTCATCTTTTTTCCTCCCTTAAAACTTCATATGTGCTCTCAGTGGAAGCAAAATTTTACTTTGTTCAAGAAGATAAGAAAGACAGATTATATGAGAAGGTGAATTTGCTACAGAGAGGAGCAACCATTCGTTATTCTCCGATATGTCACTTCATTAAGGCGCTATATTAGCTTCAAAAATTGTTTGTTATCTACTCAAGTATACAGGAAAAGAAATTTTTAAAAACGGACATTTTACTTGGATTTGTGAAATTTTCAAATGATTCGACTTGAGTCTATCTGTACGAGTGTTATTGGCTACGAGCTCTTAGACAAACTTGAGGGACAATGGAAGAGATCTAGTACGTGTGTATATTTGTCCAAACAAATTAGACTAGCAAGTACAAATCCAAACATTTTGTATAGTTCCCTTTGCCACGTGAGTTGCCAAATACTTTTACCAATATTTTAAGATCAATTCCCAAACTTTTGTGTTTATGTCAAACACATCCTAAAGAACTCATGGCTCCCGTTTTTTCAACTGCCTTTAATGTTTACCATAATTTGACAAGTTTAATAATAACCAGAAAGAAAACATTAGCAATAAACATTTCAAGAAAGCAGGGGTTTCTGCTGCAAAGCTTTCTCCCAAGTCAAACTCTGGTAATCTATCAAAAAGAATGTAGAAAAGATAAGGCACTGTTACCCCTGAATTTTGGCAAAAGTTGCTACGACAAACCTCAACTTTCCAGGAGTCCTATTACCCCCTTAAACTTTTTTAAAACAAAATAATTACCACCCTAAATCCTGACATGACAAGAAAAATCTATTTCACTCTTTTTGGGAGGGTGAGAAGCATAAAATCTTACGGTGTCATTTTTTAATTGGGCACTTCACATTTAATTTCACTTAATTAATTATCGTTAAAGCTTAAATTTTTTCTTTCTAAACTGATTTTTTTTATAAAAAAAAAAAAAAAAAAAAAAGTGGAAAACTTAATTTTTTTTTATAAAAATCTCTATATTCTTAACATATGGAAAACTGAATTCTTTTTAAAAAAATGGAAAAATCCATTTTTTTTTAGAAAATAAATCTGGAAAACTGAGCTTTCTTATTAAAAAATCTGGACTTTGTTTAAAAAAAAATATTTTTCCAAATTTTTATAAAAATTTAATTTTTCACATTTTGACAAGAAAAAAAAGTTTTTCCAGATTTTATTTGAAAAATAAAAGTGTCCTAAGAAAATGAAATCATGAAAATCTAGATTTTTTAAGACTATTTTAAAAAAAAAAAAAAAAATCAATTTTTCCATATTTTAAGAAAAATCCAAGTTTTCAGGTTTTTTTTTTTTTTTTTTTTTTAAAAAAGGGTTTTAAAAAAATCAAATTGTCAAATTTTTTTTTTTAAAATAACCATATTTCATTTTTCTTAAAGAAAATTCTTTCAAATTTAAAAAAAAAAATGCCACGTAAGTGAAAAGAATTAAAAAAAATAGAAAACAAATAAATATACATGTGGCAAGGATATTGTATGTCACTCTCCCATAGGAGAGTAGATATTCAGTTTAACGTGGTAATTATTGCTTTTAAAAAAGCTCAGGAGGATAATGGGACCAAAAAAATAAGAGTGGTGAAATAAGCGAAGCATTATCAAGTAAAAAATTGGAGCATGAGTATATAGTTACTACTACCACTGTATCAATATAATCCTCTATATTAATCGTCGTATGAGAGCCAGTAGGCATCATCTCTATCATATTCTGGCTCCCTTTGAGGAATGGCGACACCTTTAGTCCTTTACCCTTGCTGTTATTATTGCCAGTAGTGATAGTTGTTGTAGTCGAAGTAGGTGTTGAACTATTTTCGATCGTCTTGCTTAATTGTTTTCGTCTTTCGTTGGGTTTAGCAGTTCTTGTCTGATAAGTGATTTCATAGTAATAGGAGTTGTTGACAAGCTGATGATCTAATTTCTTTTCGATCAATCTTCTTTTCCCAAATACATTCTGCACTTGTTTTTAGCTCATCATGGTACACAGTTACCTTGTCAACAGAGATGGTGTCAAAAATTAACAAGTTATACTTAACTACATATTCCTCCCATCCTTTTCCTCCAAGATAATATTCCTCCTCCTCACTATGTACCATTTCCATTTCGAAAACTCTTTCTCCAATTGGATCAAATAAATATAGAGTTACTTTCCCTCCAATTTCAGGAAGCGGAACATCATGGAGATTATCTTCCACTTCTTGCATCGTTAACTGTAAGCCTTTGGAATTTCCATAAAGATCTTTATAGCGTAACTTCTTATCAAGCAACGGTTCTACCACTATCGATGCACTGCAAAAAAAAAAATTATTACAGAACTCTGTTAGCCTTATTCAAGATTCAAGAAAAGAGGTATATGACTAAAATTGAGAATGGAAAAGAAACATACTAGGGGTCTTGTAGAGTGGCAATCAATTCTTTCATGACCAAAGTAATATCATCTTGAAAAAAATCCGGGCTCAGCTTTTGACATTCAAGTACATAGAAATACTGATGGTCATCAAATCCATTTTGTTTTTTCTTTCTGATAAACAGTTAACAAATCCATATATTTCAACTTGTGTTCATCTCTATATCTCTCCTCCCTTTTCTGAAATAGTAGTCTCCAAAATTAGAGTGCACGAATTTCATCTGAAGTTGTTCCCGCGATTATCTTCAAATTCTAACATCTTGGACTTACCTGGTGCAAGACGAGGTAAATGATCTTCGGCGTCTTTCTTTCAATTGAAACGCTACATGAGTCCCTAACATAAGTTTCACATAAAGTTTTGCAGAACATAATTTCCCCACTAGTAGAAGTTGAAGTTGAATTCTGTTTTCTTGGACCATTTTCTCACTTGTTCTTTTTCCTCTTCCTCCATTTCTGGCCCATATTTGTTCAATAATACACGAAAACAGAGTTCAGTAATATTTTTTTCTCCGGATATATGGCACTTCACTAAGGCGCGCTATGTTAGTTACAATTGCTTACAACTTTTTCCTTCTTTTTTTCTAATTTCTCGTAAGAGTGCATTAGTTTCATCCATCCACGCAAAAATACTCTTCAAAATTATAAAAACAAATGCTATTTATATAAAATGACTTTTCAGTATTTGCAACAATTTTCATTTTCTCCATTGCCTCCACGACTAAGAAATTATAACAATAATGTTGTATCGTTATATGTGCAATGTTGTAGGTTACACTTGTATTTGCAATAGTTTAATAGAAAAAAAAATTATTAAACTTTTGGATCGGGTTTAAAAATAAAATCTGGTTATGTTGGGTATTTCCGTTAAGACAGGGATATATTTGAAAACTTTCATGGCGGGAAGGGTATTTTCGACCCGAATTTGTAATGGAGGATATTTTTTGCCCTTTTCCTAAAGTAGAGAGTTTTTTTTGACCCGTTTCCCTTTTTTAAATGTAAAATTTTCACAACAGCCTACCTTTTAAGACCTTCTAACAATCATAACTACATATTCTATATTTACAATTCGTAACTAGATGACTATATATATTTAGCTAGTAGTCGGGTATACCAAAATATAGTGTAAATATAGCGTAAAATACGAGACGCGAGGCTAATCGACACTATTATATTTATGGAAACAAAATCGTTCCAATTTAAATTAAAATCTTCTATTGTTCCCCGATTCACGCAAATATCTTCCCATTCCATATCCGATTCCATATCTCATTCAAAAAGGTAATAAATTCAAAAAATTGAATTCAAAAAAGTACAATCATATTCAAAAAGTACAATATGTGTTATCCGTCATTCTCGGGTTTATGCTTTAATAGTTGTATTTCGTATATATTTTGGCCATATTTTAGTTGCATTTTGTCCGATACAAGATATATACTTATTCGTTTTATCGTTAACTATATTTGATATATATTTTACATATATTTGAAGTGTATTTAAATGAAATTTTAAATTTTGTAACACACTGTAATTTAAAAAATGGACTTATGGAATCTATCTGAGTTATATTTTCTGTATATATTCACTGTATTTAAATGGTTATATATATACTACTTTGTTAAATGAATACATCACAGATAATGAAAATGGAATTTATGCATTGAAAAAATAACATACTTGAAAGAAACAACAATATAAAAACCATAAGGTGGTGTTCAATATTAACCATCCTAAAAAACATTCATCGCACATGAAACAATATGTCCAAAATGAAAAAACAAAGAACAAAAGTCGTAACCAACTATGCTACTATTCAACATGAAAATCAAAAACCCAAAATATAGGTTAAATACACGGTAAAAAATTAAAAATCAAGATAGAATCTTACTTTATTTTGGGAATTAGATTTGAACGTGAGTGAAATTAATGAGTAGTTAATTAGAGATAAAAAAGGAAGTTGAAGAGTTGTAAAACTTATTTGAAATTGGAGGAAAAGTAATGAATATGGTGAATAATGGCGTGTATTTAGGAGTGTAGGAGAGAGACACGTTTTTTGGCTTAAATTTAGGGGAGTGAGAAGTATTAGATGAGTGGTAAAAATATGGTAGTTATGTGAAGTAAATATGTTATATTTTAGCTACTAAATATAATTATTGAAAAGTTTAGTTATGTTCCATAAATAGGTAATAATGGAACCTATGCCAAGTAAATTTTACTTTTTAAATTATACTCCATAGGTTCGAAAAGTAGCCACAGTAAAAAAAAATCACTTAAACTGAAACAGATAGAGTAATAAGTTAAGAAAGAACAGTAAAAGGATAACTACTCGCCCGAGATAAACACAAAACGCTAACTGCTTAACTAAAAAGATCAACTGCACTAATCTTGTTCTATCGATCAGCTGAAGAATCCTGTATTAGATTATCATCAGGACCCACCCACTCTCATATTATAGTTGCATTAAATACGCAATTCCACCATCATTATAATCCCCTGTTTCTCCATCTCTCTGATTTATCTTTTTTTCATTTTGTTTTTAACCTCCACTTAATGGATTATTTATAGTGTTTTCACCGAAGCAACCCTCACTTTTGTCTCTCTAAGTATCTTTAATGGCTCTTAGGAGCTACCGGGCTCCATTCTCCGATTCATTCTACCACGTCATTTCGTGTCACCTTTAAGTTGTTAGCCATTTCTCTCACTGTTGCGTTTTTTGTATTGTTATCTCTCTCTTTTCTCTACAAGTCAGCTAACGATCCTTCCGATCACCATCACATAAGTTCTACTCCTCACATTTCTCCTTCTAGATACTTCTTTTTTCATGAAATTGATTACGTGTAAATCTTTTCTCAATACTCCGCCGGTTCAAAATAAGTGTCCACTTAGCATTTTTATTTTAATTGAAAAGAAGTATCCGGTTAGAAGGAATTAACTTTATTTTTCCAGATTCGCCCCGATTTACTCAAGGCAATAAATAGACAAGAGTCTTATTAATTTGGTAGTTTAGTCAAAATATTTATTTTTTTAATCTAGTGGCCTAAAGCCCATTTTTTATAAGCATGAGACCTCAAATTTAATTAATAGAATTTAAATGTACACAAATATATTCACAAAGTTAGTAGTATCTTTTTTGGTCGCACTTATTATTTATAATATAATGTAGTATTTTTACAACACAGAGAGCTTTTTAAGCTTAAAAAATAAATAAAAATAAGGTGTTAGGCAAGTGTTTACAATACATTACCTTAAATATTGTTGAAAGAAACTTTATTTACTAATATGAAGATTTGAGTAGATTCATTCAAGTTGTATAATATTTCTACTGTTGAGAAAGAAAAAAAAAATCGTCCCTTCTTGTTACGCCTCTCGTTTTCGTTGTAGGAGAACCTATGATTTCATAGTCGGGTATACCTTTGGAATAGAGACCCGAGCCCGAGTTTTGGAGATAGAAAGTGTCTTACCCTGTGTACAAAGGTACCAAAGCAGTATTCCCGGCAATTTACGGTGATTAGAAGTTGAACGAATCGAATCGATGCAACCTGAACTGATTCAGGAAAATCTGCAGACACCAGTCATCGTCGACGGGCCGTCGACATGTCGATGGACCGTCGTTGTGCGGCGTCGTTATGTTTCCGCAGCCTTGAATCTGCAGGCGCAGGTCGACGGAGCAAGTCAACGGACCGTCGACACGTCGACGGGTCGTCGACCCGCTCGTCGAACCGCACCGCTAGAACTTTTTAGTTCCAAGTATAAATATATGATTCCACGACTTTATTTCTCATTTTCTCTCTTCCAAGTCAGAGAAAACCCTAGTATATTTACTCCCAATATTTCCTATCATAATAGTGGAGATTTGGTAAGATCCGAGCCCCATAAAACCCGAGCTTGTGAAGGGAAAGTTGCTCCTAGGGTTCTATTGGAGTTGTTGAGCTTTGGAATTGGAAGTCGATCTTTGATCCTTGGAACCCTAGACTTCTCAAGTTATGTATATGATTCCTACCTTTGTGTTTAAGCTAATTACCAAGAGTTTTAGTAGTTTTAAGTAAAGAGGATTATAGATTTATAGTTATGGAAGTTGTAAGTGGAATAAGGGTAGAGTTGGGCTTGAGGGCTATTTTGAGGGATGATTTGGAGTAGAATTAATGGTATTTTGATGTGTAAGTATTGATATGGTTATTGTTAATATTGTTGTTGATATTTAGGTTAAATTGGAAATCGAGGGATTATTGAGTTATGAAGGAGATGTTGCCCGAACTTCATTCAGTTCCTTTTCCACTTGATTGAATAGTAAATGTTATAAAAGGGGCTAATTGTGGCCTATGGTATCTTGGTTGTAGACATACGAGCTCAAGAAGTAGACGTTGGACGATTAGATACGTTTCAAGGTATGTAAGGCTAACCCTTCTTTCTAAAGGCATGATTTCCTTATTGTGAATCCATTTAAGATATCTGAAATGTCCTATTCCTAGAAACGCTAGAAGCTCATGATTCTCAAAGTTCTCATAATTTTGTTGATCTGGTTATCGTCGTCGATCTCGTCTTATGACGATTGCTTGGACCCTTAGTGGAAAGATACGTTGATGATGATAATGAGGATATTGCTCTTACTTATGTATTCCTATATATATATATATATATAGCTATATTGTGACACCGAGCTTATATAGTCGGGTATGATATCTATTGCGCGCATACCACTGCAGTTGGGTACGGACAATACTGAGCCTTGTCATGGCCGGGTACAGGTAGGACTGAGCTTTGTTATGGCCGGGTACAGACGATATCGAGCCTTATTACGGCCGGGTATAAATGACATCGAACCTATATGATCGAGTATGGTATCAGTATATGTACATGTATGAAATGTTTTCTTCAAAGGACGGTTACGTAAGTATAATGCACGTCTTAAGAGGTACTATGAGGTATAAATGACTCATTCATTTTATGTTATCCTTCATACTATTTTCATGTTACTATTGATGTCTTACATACTCGGTACATTATCCGTACTGACTCCCCTATTGGGGGGCGACGTTCATGTCCACAGGTACTGATAGACAGACGGACAATCCAGCTTAGTAGGATTTCCCCTCAGCTGTTGCCGGTGCGCTCCACTTGATCCAGAGCTGCGGACCATTTTGGTATGCTATTTTGAGACGTATATGCATGTATATGTATGGGTATGACGGGGCCCTGTCCCGTCCTTTCTACAGCTTTATTCCAGTAGAGGTCTGTAGACAGTTGTACGTATTTGATAGATGATGTAGCCTTGCCGATTTTATTTCTTTTGTGTATAGTATATGTGGCGGCTCAGTCAGCTCGCATTGTTCTTTCAGCATATGTATGTACGAATTGTACAAAGTGCATGATGTCATTCTTTCATGTGCCGGTGCAAGGTTCGATTTGAGTTATGTATGGGCCTTTGTTGTTCGGTATTGTCCAGATACGAGTATAGGGGTGTTTAGTCACTAGAGATCAGGCGCTCGTCACTTCGGTATTGTCCAGATACGAGTATAGGGGTGTTTGGTCACTAGAGATCAGGCGCTCGTCACGGCTCATCGGTTTGGGTCGTGACACTTCTTTTGTTATAAAGGTTTTGTACTTTCTTTTTATAAACTCTACTATTTACTAAGCAAAAATAAAATTCATAAGCAAAGGGATAAAAAAAAAAATTCATTTCAATTGACTGAAAGTTAAATGTGTTTAGGCAAATATTACTATGACTGAAAATAGAATTTCTCAATATTAAGGTACAAAAATTGCAAATTTCGCATATAAAAATCAAACGTATATTTATTAATAATTTAAACGCTATAAGGTAGTATCGAAATCCAAGGAACAATATATGAAGTGGTCAAAGATATCAGAATTTGAATCATAATGTCATATGTTCTACTTCTTGATCTCCCTCTTGAACAACGGTGTATTTGTCAATTTCCTTGTGGACTATATGAAAAATGGTTAAAGCATTTACCTCCTTTTGAAAGGTGGTGATTTTGAACTCCTAAAGTAGCTCCTTCTTTAAAGGGAGATGGGAGCTTTCCTTTGTTTTATTGCTTCCTTACTTTTTAGTTTATATCACATGCTTATAGAGTCCCATTTTGGGATCTTTCCTTGTTGATAGATCTTGAAATCACATTAATACCTATTTTTTGATAATCTATTTATTAAGATAAAAACCTCAATTTTTACAAGGATATATGAAAAAATCAAAACTAAAAATATGATCAACGTAACGTTATAGTAATAATTCATTTTTAAAGCAAATAGCGAGAGTGAAAGTCAAATTGAATATTTGTGTTAATTTTTTTAACAGCATGTACAAAACTTAAAAGGAAAACACAAACAACTTCCTTGAAAGTTCTGAAAAAAATGAAGTATCTAAAATGAAAGTCAATCATATTCTTTAATATTCTGCAGTAAATAAATAAGTACTCTCTATTCATAAACCTTTTTTAGTTTATTTAAAAATAAAAATATTTTAATTTATTTATAAATAGTTTGACTTTAATATTGATATAATTTATAGCCATAAAAATCTATTGACATGTTTAAAATTATGTTTTAGAAAGTAACCACAGTTAAAAAAATAAAAATAACAAAGAAAAGAAGTTTTCTAGAGTAGTAAGTGAATAGAAAAGAACAACAAAAGGATAATTACATACCCTGAGATAAATACACACAGCGTAACTGTGTAACTAAAAAACCAATAACACTAATCTCGTTCTATCTTCCTGCCGAAGAATCCCATAATCCCCAATTTCTCCATCTCTCTGATTATTATTTTTTTCATTTTATAATGTTTTCGGAACCCTCACTTTGTCTCTCTAAGTATCTTCAATGGCTCTACGGAGTTACCGGACTTCATTTTCCGATTATCGGAGAATGAGTCATTCAGCCACGTCATTTCGTGTCACCTTTAAGTTGTTAGCCATTTCTCTCAGTGTTGCGTTTTTCGTGTTGTTATCTCTCTCTTTTCTCTACACATCATCTAACGATCCTTCCGATCACCGCCACGTAAGTCCTACTCCTTGCATTTCTCAATATGTTGCTGTAATTTTTGTTTTAGTATATGTTAAGTCTATGTAATTTGCTTGTTCTCTCAGAGTTACCGAGTTCTCAATATCGTAAATAGCACTTTGAGCAGTGCTTCTAGTTGCTTTTCATATCAATGCTATAATTTCAATTTTTATGCGTTTATTTGTGCCTTTTTATGTATTAATTGCTTTATTTTTTTTATTTAATTAGGGTTTCTCGAATGATTTCTCCATCTATCGACTTCTTTTCTCATGGAATCGATGCTACGGGAAAAACATTTCTTAGTATTTTACTTTAATTTTCTTAATAACATTAAGTATGTAATTTGTTTATCTCTCAGTATTTCTAGTTTCTCTTCACTTTCAGTGCTATAATTTGAGTCTCTTAAGCGTTTATTTGTGCATTTGTCAATGACTGCCATATGAATTTATTTGTGCATTTTTTTTAATGTATTAATTGCTTATTTTTTGTTTAAATAGGGTTTCTCGAATGATTTGTATGGAGTTGGATCAAAACGTAGGTCCATTTTAGGCTTGAAATCGGATCCTTTGAAGCCAAGGCTTGAACACATTAGGAAACAAGCAGATGATCACCGCGCTTTAGCTATGGGCTATGCTTCCTATGCTAGAAAGATGAAGCTCGAAAACTCGAAACTTGTCAGAGTGTTCGCGGAGTTATCTGGTAACTTAACAGATCTCATCACAAAACCTCCATACAGTGCGTTGTTTGAGTCAGATGGCAAGCCCATTGACGAGTCAGTGCTTAGGCGGTTTGAGAAGCACGTGAAGGAACGAATAAAAGTAACGAGACAAGTTGTTGTAGAGGCAAAAGAGTCTTTTGATAATCAATTAAAGATTCAAAAGCTTAAAGACACTATTTTTGCAATCAATGAGCAATTAACCAAGGCAAAGAAGCAAGGTGCTTTTTCTAGCTTGATAGCTGCAAAGTCTATTCCAAAAAGCGTGCATTGTTTGGCAATGAAGTTAATGGAAGAACGAATTGCATGTCCGGAGAAGTATGTAGATGATGGGAAACCTACTCCTTCGGAGTTTGAGGATCCTAAGCTTTATCATTATGCAATTTTCTCTGATAATGTGCTTGCTGCTTCAGTTGTGGTGAACTCAGCCGTAAAGAACTCGAAAGACCCGTCACAGCACGTGTTTCATGTTGTGACTGATAAGATGAATCTTGGGGCTATGCAAGTTATGTTCAGGATGAAAGATTACAGCGGAGCTCACATTGAAGTGAAGGCTGTTGAAGATTATGAGTTCTTGAACTCCTCTTATGTCCCAGTACTTAAGCAACTTGAATCTGCAAAAATGCAGCAGTTCTACTTTAATAATCAGCTTGAGAATGCAACCAAGGATACCAATAATATGAAATTCAGGAACCCCAAGTATCTGTCAATATTGAACCACCTTAGGTTCTACTTGCCCGAAATGTACCCCAAGTTGCACAGGATTTTGTTCTTGGATGATGATATAGTTGTTCAGAGAGATTTGACAGGCCTCTGGAAGATAGATATGGATGGTAAGGTGAATGGAGCTGTAGAGACGTGTTTTGGTTCATTCCATCGATATGCACAATACATGAATTTCTCACACCCATTGATCAAAAAGAAGTTTAATCCCAAGGCATGTGCATGGGCTTATGGAATGAACTTCTTTGACTTAGATGCTTGGAGGAGGGAGAAGTCCACTGAAGAATACCATTACTGGCAGAGCATGGTGAGATGCAGTTACTTCTTTGAATATGTTTTTTTCTAGATTTAGTTATAGTCATAGTGTTCTCTATTAAGCAAATATCTCTTCCCTGTACATGCTTGCAGATATCTTGTGCTTCTTCATATGTGCTTGTGCTTTACGATCTAGGTTTTGTTTTGCCTAAAGGCCGATTGTCCTATTTCTTCACTGGATTTAAGTAACTTGTTCCAGGACTACTTTAACTACAAGTATATTCATTCTGACTAATAGAACTGCTAATATTTTGCAGAATGAAAATCGGACATTATGGAAATTGGGAACATTGCCTCCAGGTTTGATCACATTTTATTCCACAACAAAACCACTTGATAAGTCTTGGCATGTTTTGGGGCTTGGCTATAATCCAAGCATCAGCATGGATGAGATCAACAATGCTGCAGTGGTCCACTTCAATGGGAATATGAAACCATGGCTTGATATTGCAATGAGCCAATTTCGGCCTCTTTGGTCCAAGTATGTTGACAAAGAAAATGAGTACGTGCAGGCATGTAATTTCAATTTTGGTGATGGTTGAAATTAGGCTTGATGGAGTTAACAAGCTAGTCCTACAAGCATTTCCTGTTTGGCTTGTCGCCTCTCCCTCACACGTAAAGTTAGTACTCAATTTTATATTTTCTACTACGTCTATATTAGTTTAGCATTTTTCTTTTTCTACTTTAGTTTAGTGTTTTAGTTTCCAATTGTTTATAAATTTTTACCATTCTTTGATGCTGGAAAAATTATTTTAAATGCTCTCTTAATTTTTAAGTTTATATCAGTTTATACTGTCAAGTTTCAGGGGTGTAATATGTTTTCATGATTAAGGAACACTTGTCTTGAAATTCGTGATTAGGTAACATCTTGTCTGCTATTCAATTGTTCTATGTGAATTCTTGCTGCCATTTGGTTTTTGAATATGGGATGCAATTCAATTTTTCTTTGCATAATAATTAATAGTTTCACATGGCAATTAAAGAGGTGGTTTCTCCCTTTTCTTTATTGTCAATATTTCCCAAAAACATGTCATATATTTTTATTTTTTTTGACAAAGGTAATAATCCAAGCACATGTCAAGTTTCATTGCATAACAATTTGTAGTTTCATCCGGCAATTCAAGAGATGGTTTCTCCCTTTTCTTTTATTGTCAATCCTTCCCAAGCACACATCAAGTTTGCATTGCATAACAATTATAGTTTCACATGGCAATTCAAGAGGTGGTCTCCCTTTTCTTTTAATGTTAATCCTTCCCAAGCATATGTTTGAAGAAAAAAGACAGGCATATTGCTTGGGGAACTTTATTAGTAGCCTCTGGAGTTGGCTATCTCATGGGCATAATCATGCTGCTGACACTCCCTTCCTCATTACATTTTCATATAAAAGCATGTAACCTTGGCAAATTGTGAATATCTTTGTTTTAAATCCTTCTCCACTGAGAGGAAAAGCATACCCTGCTTTTAGCTGGTAGTGATCTGAATGTAAATTGATTGAATACTACAAAGTGGAGAATCGCCCGGACTTTGGTCTAGTGGTAAGGGCATGGCTTGGGATATGATGATTGGGAGCACGTCACGAGTTTGGATATTTTGTCACGAAGCTTGGTACTTCAGATTAGAGGGATGGGCTCATACTCTACCGAGTTTTGAACCTGCAGGCCAACTGGGGCAGGCCAGCCAACTCCCGGGAAAATTTCTCGGTTATCCAAAAAAAAATGTTTATTCCGGAGGATTACTTTTCAGACTCTAGTTAATTGGAGATTTACTTTAAATGCCCAATAGGCTTCAACTAAACAAGTGTAGATTAAACTTAATCTTGATCATTCACCCAAACTTGCAGGAGTCAATGCAGCAAACCTTTACTCTTTAGAATGACTTTGGAAAAGTATGCATAAGCTGAAGTACTGGTCTAGTTGAGTGATGAATTAGTCCATCTAGGGTTTCAAGTGTTTCCCCTTCACACTTGGTGTAGGTAGAATAAATTCATAGTACCTTCTCCTTAGGCTTCAGCTGTCTGGCAAAACTGATACCTTAGAGTACCTTAGATATAAGCTATGTTTTCTTGTCTCCATTGGTAATTGGAGATTTTGTGGAAGAAATTGATAACTAGGTTGTCTCATATATACTGGGTTATAAGAAATTCTGGTGAATGAAGCTTTCATTGCAGAAATTAGATATTCAAATTAGATGGATTCGGCTGTGTTGTCCAAACATGAAAGGGAGGCCAACATTGCATGTAAATTTTTGTGTTCCTAATCCATCTTATATTTCTGTCTTTATATTCAAAAGACGCAAAAATGATTATCTTGTATTCAAAAGACTACCACCCTAACCTGAAAAATAATTGCAAGACTAATTTTGGTTTTGGGAGCGTGAATCTTGACCAAATGCTTGCTTGCCTATGTTAGAAAAAGTATAATTTTCATGATTGCAGTATGCATGGTCTTTTCTTTCAAAAATATATGTTACATTAGGAGTTACTCTATATTTTTGAATGGAAGGCCCATGTGTATTTCAATCATGAAACTTTTTCTCATTGGTAATGAGCATTCTCTTCTACTGACTTTTCTGTAATCATCATCAAGATTCTCCTCCCAAATTGGACTAAAGCTGGGATGTAAGTCAGTATAGGTTAGTTATATTCGAAATGCTAAGATAAGTGTAGATATTGAAAGCCATTTCTCGCCTATTGATATCAGAAAAGTTTGATGTCAGATGACTAAGGCTCTGTACATCACCCTTCTCTGAACTTTAGGGGGAAAGGGATGAACAACAATTGCCAAAATTTGTTGTGTGGATAAATTAGGGTGTAAAATGACCGGGTTAGATAATTTAGTCTACTTCATTCAGGATGATTATAGACATCCAGACATCAGATATCTAATAGAGAGTCCGTAACTTGTGACTTCCCTGGTTAACGAATATAGAGTCCCTAATCTAAACAGGGTAAAAAAGCCGAATGCACCGAAGTAATGGCCAGAAGAAAATACTGTACGTCTACCTATAGCGCATGAAATTACTGCACTCTAGGGACCTGCCTAACAATCCAGGTCTAACGGTCGTTAGGGTTTCCTTGGCCCCTATAGCGCAGCAATTTCATGCACTATAGGTAGAATAGTTATAGTTTCTTTTGTCCATTTGGGTTTTTTTTCCCATCATTTAGGTTCCGGACTTACTAATATAAGAGAAGTCAAATTCCTTGGTTTAGTGTGGGCTTTCTAAAGAAACTGCAGTTGAAGCGTCTCATGTAACATGCTAATGAAACAACTCTTTAGTACAGTCACCAAAATAATTGAATGCACTGCTTGATATTGCTACAGATACTTGCATTTAGCCAAGGGCTTTGGTCTAGCAGTAAGAGTGTAGTGTGTGGGCTAGGTTGTCATGGGTTCGAACCCTTCCTCCACAAATAAAAACCTGATATTTAAGTGGAGAAGGGTATTGGACGAGCCTATCACCATTGAGTTTTGAACCATGCGCTACTGGCCCTTGAGGATTTCTTGGTTAAGTTTAACAAAAAGAGAACAGAAATACAGCACAATTTATGAGGTTATAACACTGAACACGAGGATATTGTGCTACTGACACTGTTTTATGTTATGAACTACCACTCAAAAGGCACTACTTTTTAAAATAGACAACATCCCCCTGAAATTCTGGGAAGTGACTATTCCTATGAATCCAACTTTTACTTTGGTTATTTTTGAAAAGAAAGATATATTCTAAGCACACATTTATGAGGTTATTAACATTGATGTTCATTATGCATTTATACACTTCCTTTCTCAGGACCAGGATGCCATATCCCAACAGAAGATCCTTTTATGTTTTTGAATCTAGTTGTTACTAGAATCAGGGTTTTCCTAAACTGTTGTTTATTTGGGTCTCATCTTTTGTTTAATGAATCTATTCATGTTCTGTTTTGAAGTGTACACCAGAAGCTCTCTTCCCATTTAATATCACAACAGAGAAGTTCCGGGTATAATTACTATTTAGGTCCAAAACACTGTAATCTACTTTTCAAAAAGTTCGGAGTTATTTTCTCAAGCTAAAGGACACTTGAGAAGGTATTGTTTTCATACTGGAGTTTGTCATAGCACCACCCAAACATGGCAAAGAGCACTGTGGTTGTCTGTATTTACTACGATTTGGTTTTATAAAACAGAAAAGGGCCAAAATTACCCCTGAACTTTCATAAATTGTTCACTGGTGCCCTTCGTTATAGTATTTGGCTACTCATGTCACTATCGTTATACTTTGGGGCAAATATGCCCTCATGTGTAACGGCTTGCCACATGTCACCTTCCCAATGGTCAACCCATTTTCCCCCATTATAATTCTACCCGGATTAATTATTACACCGGATCCGACCCGAGCCGACCCGACCTAACATTTAATTCACCCAACCCTTAACCTAAACAACCCATTACTCTCTCTCTCTCTCTCTCTACACAACTCATCGTCGACCTAACCCACAACCACCTTCAAAACACTCCATTGTTCTTTCAGGTATGTCTCGTTCTTTTGCTTAGCCTTTCTCACTCATTTCATCCTTAAACTTGAATATTGTTTGACCTAATTGTTTCTGATCTTCATACTTCCAATATTTTGGTGGTATTTTTTTGCTAGGTATTGAATTCGAGGGATGGAAAATATATTTGCGAAGAAGTAAAAAATCATTGACACCATAAAGAAATTCACTCAAGACCCATGAGGGTAAGCTTTGAGCAATACAAGTTTAGTTATCCTTTTCCATCTTTTGTCCCCTCTGCATATGCTAATTTTTTGTTGAATTTTTTAACAACATTTCTTTTAGTTGTATTCCAGAAAAATGCAAGAAAAAAATTAAAGCAAGTACTTTAAGTGAATTGAACGCTCATCGCTGCCGACCTAACCCACAACCCCACCTTCAATTTTTAGTGAATTGAAGGCTTACAATGTTCGAAGTTAGTTGTAATTCAACGAAGAACTGTCACTGCGGTGAAATTGCTCGTTGTTTCACTTTGAAAACACCTTCAAATCCTGGTAGGAAATTCTATAAGTGTCCTAAACCTAAGGTAAGTGTTATTATTGAATTATTTGTCCAGAATTTTGGTTTGTTGTTTCGTTAAGTGTTGATCATTTTTTCGTATTTTTATTGGTTTGGACAGGCTGAAAACTGTGGTTTTTGGGAGTGGCAAGATAATTTTCTGGATAATGCTTTGTTGGAAATAAGTGATTTGAAGGGTAAATTGGAAGTGGCTACGGTGAAAATGGACAATTTAAGAGAGTCGTTGGATGCGGTTAAGCTTGAAAGAGAACTTGAAGAAAAAGGTGGCAACTCTCAAGTGAACAAATCAAGGGAATTGGAAGAAAAGATGTTGAAATCATAAACAAAATCTTCAACATCTTTTCTTCCAATTCCCTTGATTTGTTCACGTGAGAGTTGTTTATAGCCTCCGAGTTATCCACCTTTTTCTTCAAGTTGTCTCTTTCAAGCTTAACCGCATCCAACGACTCTCTTAAATTGTCCATTTTCACCGTAGCCACTACCCTTCCAAATTTATTTCCTTCAAATCACTTATTTCCAACAAAGCATTGTCCAGAAAATTATCTTGCCACTCCCAAAAACCACAGTTTTCAGCCTGTCCAAACCAATAAAAATACGAAAAAATGATCAACACTTGAAAAAAACAACAAACCAAAATTCTGGACAAATAATTCAATAATAACACTTACCTTAGGTTGACACTTATAGAATTTCCTACTAGGATTTGAAGGTGTTTTCAAAGTGAAACAACGAGCAATTTCACCACAGTGACAGTTCTTCGTTGAATTAGAACTAACTTCGGACATTTTAAGCCTTCAATCCACTGAACATTAAGGTGGGGTTGTGGGTTAGGTCGGCAGCGATGAGCGTTCAATTCTCTGGAAGTACTTGCTTTAATTGTATTGCTCAAAGCTTACCCTCACGGGTCTTGAGTGAATTTCTTTATTAGTGTCGCTGATTTTTTACTTCTTCGCAAATATATTTTCCATCCCTCGAATTCAATACCTAGAAAAAAAATACCACCAAAATATTGGAAGTATGAAGATCAGAAACAATTAGGTCAAACAACATTCAAGTTTAAAGATGAAATGAGTGAAAGGCTAAGCAAAAGAGACACACCTAAAAGAACAATGGAGTGTTTTGAGTTGGTTGTGGGTTAGGTCGACGATGAGTTGTGTAGAGAGAGAGAGTAATGGGTTGTTTAGGTTAAGGGTTGGGTGAATTAAATGTTAGGTCGGATTCGGTGTAATAATTAATCCAGGTAGAATTATAATGGGTTGACCATTGGGAAGGTGACATGTGGCAAGCCATTGCATATTTGCCCCAAAGTATAACGGTAGTGACATGAGTAGCCAAATAGTATAACGAAGGGCACCAGTGAACAATTTATGAAAGTTCAGGGGTATTTTGGCCCTTTTCCGTTTATAAAAATGTTCTGCACTTCTCTAAAGTAGTGTTCCTCGCTTTCGTCTTCCCCCCTTATACATAAGGCAAGACGAGTCTCTCTGGATTTAACCAAGTGAAAAATGTGCATAATGGAAGAATAATCTAAGATAAAATCCCAGTTTGTTGGAATAAAAATTTTAGTCATGTTAATATGTTTACTTTAAAGTCGAAAGTCCGCGATTTGTAATCATGTTAAAGATTTATTGACCCACTGTAAAATATTGAAAACTTCTAGTGTGAGAGATTAAATATTCATAAAATAGGATATCGATGGATTTAAATGAAGTAATGTGAACAATAAAAATTCATATAACTGCATCTGAGTTTCTTTTTAATATTATTTAGTTGGGTTAATTTTTTGGAGCATTATTTGTTGAAACACATAATTTCAATGATGCTAAGAAAGCGTGCCAATTTATATTGGCACTCAGGGGACAATATGTAGTCCAAAAGGAAAGCAAAGACACGAGTTAAACATACATCAGGCAAAGACAACCCAAAGAAGATATATTAAAACTCCCAGCTGATGATACAGCCAAGCGAGAAATTAATGTCTAAACTGAACTCATTTGTAGTTAACACAAGTAAAAGGCCCAAAAAATAATTCAACAGATACAAAGAGGCTAACAAATTGACTGGAATTTTAATCTCTTCCTAGGGAACAAGATAACAATATGCTACAAAAACAAAAGCTACTTAAAACTCAATTCCTATACCAATTAACGGAAAAAATTAGGGGAAAGGAAAATATGCAGAAAGAGCTCATATGAAAATATCACAGCTCATGACAAAACTTCCTCCTACCTGAGATATCCAACCATTTCATTGTGAATTCAAATGATAAAAAATTACAAAATTAGCTGACTTATTTGCCTGAAACTACTTCTCAAGCTGTAGCAGAAATCCGTGGTGTCATATTTTTGGCAGTTCCATTTGGCATCCCACCACCACGATTCATTCGCCCGTTGTTGCCTCCCATGTTGTCAGCTCTCTGATAGCCATCACCTCCACGGTTGGATGACCCTCCGCGATTGCCACCTCTGTTGTTAAACTCACTTCTTCCATTGAAATCACCACCACGATTATAGCCCCTACCACCGCCTCCATAGTTTCCTCGCCCTCGTCCTCCGTCATTCCTGAATCCAGAACCACCCCTTCCAGATGGATATCTACCCCTAGTGTTACCTGAAATAGAGGAAATATAATTCATTTCAACCAAAAGAACTGATGGATCAAGCCCCACAAATCATCATTAGATGTCTTCAATGAATTATTACAAGGTAGGGGACAAGGCAGCAGTAGGGATAACATTTCTACAAAAACTAATGGAACATAGGCTTCTAAAATTCCTCAAATAACCACAAATCTAGTCTTAATTAAGGCACTTCTCATGAAGGAATAAGTATCAAGATGTGCAACAACCTACATCTTCTGTCATACTGACCAATTATTTCTGATTAAAAATATTGGCAACTTCCAGTTATTAAAGGCAAGTTTCTCAGACATTCTCATTTTGTTGATCCTACTAGAGATCAGGCACAGCCTCACTAGGCCCCAATATAGGCTTCAAACCACCTGTTTCCTCTTCATGAACATTATAATAACCCAAGGTGCATTTTTTAAATGTAGTTTTTTTTTTTTTTTTTGATAAAAAACCCAAGGTGCATTTCAATATGCAATTTCGATTTCTTGCTTTATAGAATGCTTACCAGCAAGTGGAACATCACTCTATTCACCTTTACAAGAAAAGAAACAATAGAAATATACTCTCCACAACCACCATGTATAATAATTGAACTTGCCTCGAGAATTGGTAGACTTCTTTTCTTCGACGGCAGCTTGGCGTCCACCAATTAAAATTGGAGAAGCCTGGGACATACAGAAAAAAATACATATAATCAGACATGCCAAAAACATGAAAAGATTCAAAAAGACCAAGTAGGGCTACACACAAGCATCATCAGTAAAAGTCACTAAATATCACAAGCCTATGTGATAACCATATCAGTGTCATTCGGGTATAAAGCAGTGATAACTATTCCAGTATAAATGGTGCGCTTTCAATAGAAAATTACTATTTTGATCGAGTTCAGGTGTCTAGTCGAAACTTTGTGGTATAAGGGAGCAGGATGTCAAAAATGAACAATAGGAGGTGTCTATCAGGCTTATTCAGCCTAGTTTCAACTTTCAACTAGTAATGCAAAAGTTAACATTAACTCTTAATAGTCTCAACTTCCATTAGATAGACACCCTTTCCCTCCAATAGAGTTAATATAATACTGAAATTAATGATAGGTAGTTAAATTTAGCTAATTTGACAATTTTGCCAAAAAGCCTCTTAGTCATCGTCTAGAGACAATATACACTTCATTAAAACTATTCTTCCTCTACGTTGATTTGTATTTGCCATACTGGTTGAAGCTCTATGGACATTCTGATACAACTAGAGAAATACAATAAATTGAAAAAGATACAAGTATACCAAGCCGTAATTTGCAATGACGTGGCAGCACATAGGTTAAGAGAGATTCGAAAATACAACAGGAAATTAAACATTCCAAGCTATAGACAACCATCAGCAATACAGATGTGCACAACATCTTTTTAAAACATATACGATGACCTTTAAAGCAATGAAAATAGCAGCCAAGTAGCCACTCATTTCTCAGGATACAACTCATAAGGGAAACAATTATGCAGAAAATCACATGAAAGTTACTAATCAAAATCACAGGAAAAATACCTCAATAGCTTTTTGCACAGCAGTTGCCTCCTCAAATTCCACAAAGCCAAAAGTAAATCCCTGTTGCTGTCATCCACCAACAATAATTAATTATAAGAATACGCAGAAACAACTATAAACGGATAAATGTATCCCCAAATTGCCCAAATATTGGTGCAAGCAGACATACTCTGTTACTTCGGACTTGAATGCCTCCATTCTTGATAGGCCCAAACTTCTTGAACTCATCTTCAAGCATGGCGGGAGTGGCACTCATAGGTAGACCTTTGATGTAGACGGAGTATCCATCAGCTGCTGGTTGCAGTTAGAGCAAAGATATCAATAAGAATCAACACAATGAAGCGAATCAACAGGCAAAAAGTCAAGTGTGAGGAATAGTGCCATGCCTTCTCCCTCTTGGTTATTCCCATTATCAACAAAGTCTGAGCTCAAAACAGAGCTGTCGGCTGGTACTGCTGCAGGAGGTTGACTCACTTGCTCAACACTCTTAGGCACAATCTTCCTAGGAGCAGGAGCTGGAGGAGGGGAGAAAGTTGCCGCACTTTCCTTTAGATGCCTGACCTGAAAATTATTACATTGCAAAATGTTCAACTAAAAGATGCCCTTCCTACAATGATCACCACCAAAGACAAATATTGACATTGCAAATTATTTGAGCAGTGCTCATCTGACACTAGTAAAAAATCTTTGAGCAACACACCCAAAAGTTAAGCTTTAACATTCACACAACCAAATGAATATTTGAAGATAACCCATTAAAGGGAAACGAAGAAGAAACAGGCCTCGAGCTTCTTTGCCCAAGGTCACTTACAATTGAAGCATATGACATCTTCGGGACCTGTTCAATTACGATGTTAGATTCAGCTACCACTTGCGAGTCACCTTGCACTTCATCAACAACCTCAGGCACAGGCACTTCCTCTTCAACAACAGGCACATTAGCATTCTCAGGAGGGTTGTAAACTTCTCCCCCATTTGCTTCCTCAGCAGATGGTGTGCTCTGCTCAGAAATGTGATCCTCCTGAGCTGGAAGGGGATTAGGCGGATCTGCAACAACTGCAAACAAATAAGTCAGTGTTCAGCTGCTAATAACGTCATTATAAAACCAAAATTTAATGAATTGTCAATTACTTTGCTCTGGAGTAACTGGAGCCAACACCACATCAGTTTCTGGAACCTGTACTGTGTCTTGTTGATTGACAATCTCCACATATCGAAAAATGTCATTCAAAACAAAGTACCCTCGGTCTTGCGGAGCCAGGAAGAAAGTTTGAGAGAAATTTCGAATCAAGTTGTCTTTCCCAGTCAAATATCCAGTAACAAGGACGTGCACTCCCCCCTTGAAGGACTCTTGGGAATCCACAGACTTGATCTCTGCTCTGAAGTCCGCATAGTTAAGTGACAGTATCTTATCATTGATAGCCTGCATTTAAACGAGACAAAATGTGAGACTTTAATACTGCCAACTTAATGCTTAACAAGAACAAACAAGACACAGTAGCAGAGCAAACTGCTTTAATTACTAAATACAAGTCACCAGGTTAATACCATTTTTGAACTCTTAGAAAAGCAATAGACCAGCACTGTTATTTTATTGCTGGACCAGCGCTGTTTTATATTTTCCTAAACCCAAAAACCCCCTAAGGATTTCTCGGTTATCAAAAAAAAATTCATTAAAAAATATATCCAGGAGGCCCGAGACAACGTTTTAAACCATTTAAGTGCAAAACTAAAAACAAGCAACAAGATCATGCATTTCAGAACCCCCTTATTCCTGTCTTCGTTGCAGTATTTTCCAAGGACTACTGGAAAAAATTACACGAGTTACAATAACAGTCGAACTACGGAATGTTCAGCCTTATTTAGGACACCATACCTTTAACTTTTTGTAAAATACCTATAAAATGTACAAATTCTGAACTTATACAAAAAATACAGCAAGTTCACATTTTTATAGTTAAAAATATTTCGAAAAAAAATAACAGCTTGTAACAAAGAAAAGAAGACCCAAGTTTTGTGGAAGTTAGCGACCAAAAAGAACACGTGCATAGTTCAGTAGTGCTTACTTGCATTGTGGTAGTGATGCTCATGGAGCCATCATCTTCGGGGCGACCAAGCTTGCTTATATCCTGATAAAACCTAAATACCAGCCCTGGTGAATGGTGCAGTATATGATAATACTGCTGCACAAAAGCATTTCCCACCTACAAATCACACAAAATGAACTCCCTGAGTATCCATCTATACCACGAAAAGACAAAACCAAAAACAAACAAATAAAACTAGAGATAATGGTCAAAAACACAACTCAACCATCACTTTTTCGCGAGTTTCACACTCCAACTATCAGTTGTTCCATTTTCTTACCTAAACTATCACCATCTATATATTAAAACACACCTAGTCGACAGTTCAGGTAGGAAAAGGGAACAACCTCAACAGCTTCGAGGTTTGTTTTAACTTTTAATACATAAATGGTGATAGTTCAAGTAAGAAAAGGGAATACTTCCTCCATCCCAATTATGTGGAACCCTTTCGGATCACAATATTCAAACAAGTTTTTCTTTGACCACAGATTCATGTCTTACACTTTACATAGTTCCCAAATATGTAAATTTTATGTCAAAAAACTTAAAAGATTCTTTGTCTGACTACATAGTCAAACCGTGACACATGAATTGGTACAGAGGGATTAGCTAATAGTTGAGGTGTGAAATTCGCGATAAAAGGTTATACTTCAGGCTTGTTTTTTTACCATTAACTCTTAAGCAAAACTAAAACTTGGCTTAAAAAAAAAAAAAACATAAAATCAGACAAGGGAATAAATAAATAATATAAAGACGCACCACTTGAGCAGACACAGGTTGTTGCGCCGCCGCCGCCGCTTCCACTGCCGCCGCCATCTCCGATCGATCTCAAAGTCACAAACTAATCAAATCATTAATTTAAAAATAAAAAAAAAAAAGGTTAAACATATACCAAAAAAGTCGAAACATTTGATATTTAAACACTACAAATCAGCACATACACAGACGTACATAAAAACGAAGAATAAAGTAGAAATAAACATACCTGATGTGGATCAATAAAATAGTAGAGAGAGAGAGACTTCTCCTTTATTCAACAAATACACACAATATCTCTCTCTCTCTCTACAATGGAGATTTGTGTGTATTTTTTAGGGTTTTGGTTGGTAGCTAGTGCTGGATCTTTGAATAGGCGCGTGGGTAAATAGAGAATGTACTTGAAAGGGTTTTATGGAACTGAATTTATATTAATGAGAGAAACCCTTTAAGAATAATTGTTTTTCTTTTCTTCTTATTTTGTAATGTAATTATTGCGGCTTGAAGTAATGTTATTTCTCTCACTAATAATTAAATGATAATCAGATTTAATTTGGAAAAGAAATATGTCATGTAGAAAAATTAAAATAGGATATGAAAGATTTAACAGAATAAAGGTGAATATAATATTATTATTTTTTAGTGCAAAGACAAATATGACCTTAAAGTTTGATGGCAATAGCAAATATATTGAAGGTAGGATAGATAAAGTTATTTGTGAGAGTATAAGTAAGCATTTGGCCATAGAAACCAAAACAAAATTCACTTTTTTTAGAATTTTGGAGTTGGAGTTGTGTTTGATCATAATTTTTGAAATTGTATATTTTGTTGAAATGTAGTTGTTTGGTTGTGAAAAAAGTGAAAAACTTTCAAATTTTTCTTGTTTTTTAAATTTCGAATATAATATAACTTCGAAATTTTCGTATCGATTCCGAGAAAAAGTGAAATTTTTATGGCCAAACGCCCTAAGGGATTCCGAAAAAGGTTTGAATGAATTTTGTATAGAGAGAGACGTTTAATAGAATAATTCTCGTTTCAATTTATATGAACTCATTTAACGGACGATATTTAAAGAGGAAGACTTTTTGAAACTTCTGACCTTGAAAACAAATCCAAAAGTGTTTTGAAATTGGCATTTATTTATTTTTGAATTTTAATATGAAATAAGTTCTTAACAAATAGAATAATAATAGTTTTTCTTTTCTTTTTATTTTATTTATTTATTTACTGTGATGTAATTATTGCGACGGGAGTACTTACTGGTAGTACTTTTACGGTATCTCGGACTGTAGTAATTATTGCTTGCCATATCTATAGTTGTTCATGTGTAATTTCTTACCTACATAACATGACAATTTCTAATTTCAATCTTTTTTTTTTTGCGCGGATTGCCCTTCATTTGGGTTGGTCTTTAA
>NC_081342.1:14682467-14732402 GCF_029784015.1 Lycium ferocissimum | reverse complement strand
CAAAAGTTGACCACTCATGACACTGTAAATAAAAAAAGAAGAACAATTAGTTATGGATTTGTCAAACACATAATAAATGAATTTAGTTAGGATATTAGGATCTCACCTCTTTATGTAATAATAGCAGAAATCAGCCAAAATAAAAGTTTGAACACTTTCTGATACAAAGATCATTGGTATCCACAAGTATCCCCTTCCAGCTAAATATAGATACGCTCCACGAGTGTCATATACCTGTATAAATGAATGTATAGTGGTAATTATTGAGTTTATGAGGATGGAATCAGAATTTTCACTAAAGAGATAACGTAAGCATACTAAAAAGCCAAAGAAATTCAACATCTACTATATATACCTAAAAATAATTTTAACCTTGAATATATAGTACTATAATTTTTCAATGATATCCTAGCTCCACCCATGCTCTAAATTAAGAGGCTCAAGCAATAGATATGTCTTTCAGGACTTCGTGAGAAACATTGTGAGGTCCAACAAAGGGATATGTAAGTCTTATCTTAAGTTTTAAACTGTTATGAGAAAATATTATTAATTATTTTTAATGTGTTTATTATGTCTACATTGTTTTTTCGTGAACCAAGCAAATGGATGTATATTTGTTGACGGGTGACAGTGAGGGTTGAAACCAAAAACCTTCAGTATAATCCGAAATTGAATGAACCACTTCATGTAAAAGCTTAAATTGATAGAGTTTCTTTTACTTAATTTACTAGTGGCCGAGGCTCGTGCTGAGCCCGGGCCTAATCTCAAAGCAGTAGGCTTATTATATTTAGTAGGAGTTTGGCCATAGAAATCAAAAACTTTTCACTTTTTTTTTGGAATTTTGGAGTTGGAGTTATGTTTGGCCATAGTTTTTGCAAATAGTATTTTGTTGTTGAAATGTACTTTTTCAACAAGGTTTTAGTTGTGAAAAATAAGTTTTGGTTGTTTTTCAAATTTCAAATATTTGGAATTTTCATGGCCAAACACTAATTTTTGAAAAAAGTGAAAAAAAATTCCGAAAAAAATGAATAATTCTTATGGCCAAACGGGTCCTTCGTAACTACAATATATGTATGAAAACGGACTATATACATCAATTGTAAAGATAAAAGATACACAAATTTTTTAAGATACACTTATTATATTAGTTATAGTCATGATGTATGTATATTTGGTGCAAAGATTAAAAATACATTGAGTATCTCTAACATGTTTCTTACAGCTGTTAGCAAAGTATCTCAAGGATGATCTCATATTCATTTCAAGTCAAGACTATAGGCTAAAAAAACCTCATCTACACACATGTTTACTAAAAGAAAATCTTAGTTATAGATGTGAGAAGACCAAATAAAGTTTCTCTAGAAAAAGACCAAATATTTTTACATAGATGAACCAAAATTTGTGCTTTCCATTAACTCTTCTGGAGAAACAAAAACCATAACCAATATATGTTGTTTGAGGAAATAAGATCTCTTGGCCTCTTACAATTTGAATATAAGAAAATGACTTTTTCAGATCCCTTATGTATTTTTTTCAGATCTCTTATGTGTAAAACATGAATATCTCTTATAAAAGGGTCATAAAACTAAAAAGAGTTTCTAAAGGGCCAAATAACCATTTCTCCCATTTGTCCACTCCTCTAACTTTCAGTCTTCTTCTGAAAGGACCTCCCATCACTCTCGAGGTCTACACCACCCCTTCATTATGGAGAATTTCAAATATATACATGCAACTAAGTAGGCTTTTATTGAGTCAATTTTAATAGCACGATTTCAAACATGTGCGTCCCAAGAAAAAAACATGAACAAAAGTAGAAAGTGATTGTTATAATTGACTCACTAATTAGATGAAACAAAATGGAGCTAGTGGGAGAGAAGAGCAAAAGTGATTGTTATTATTGCTTTTCTGTTTCTCCAGTTGAGTTTTCTTATAATAACTTGTGTGATTTCTTTTCTTTTCTTTCGAGAGATCATTCTTGCTGTTATTTTCAATTTCCAATTTTCAACCTTTTCAATCATTTTCATGAAAGATGTCGTTTTCTTCTCTAAATATTTTGCTTGAGAAAATAAGGAACTGTTAAAGTATTCGACTTTCAAATTAGAACAATAAATTGCAAAATAACATGCTTTCTAATGATAAATAAGTATGGACTCATTCGCTCGTAGAAAATGGGATCAACTCCCCCATTGCGTATTGGTACTTATCGAGTATAGAATAAATCTGCTTTTCACAGAGATGTGTGAAACAGAGAAGATAGATTTTTCATCTTGTTCCTCTTTTTTCTCTATTGTTGAGTTCTCAGAACACCATACAAATTCCACAAAATAAAAAATACGTAATAAAGAAGTTAAAGAGTAGTAATCTGAACAAATTTTTAAAAAGTCTTTCAATATTTCTTAATTGATATTAAGTAGAAATAAAGGGTAATTTAATCAAATAACTCTCTTAGCTAATTTTATTAGTGGTTTTGCCAAATATTTCACATCTATAAATCATATAGTAGTATAAACCTTAGATGCATATAAACGGTGTTAGAGTTGTTGGAAAGGAGCGAAACAAAAATGAGTCAAATGAATAAACGAACAGACTAAAGATAAAAAAAATAAGTTGGGGTAGTAACTTATTTTTTTTTTTTGGCTTATAAATTTATTTTCTTTTATTTTTTTTGAGCTTATTTTAAGATTTTGGTATGAGAAACACTCAAAAAAAAAATTTTTTATAAGCAACTTATAAGCCAATCCAAACGGGCTCTAGATAAACTTTAATTTTGGTATGAGAAGAGAGAACGTGCAAGTTTGCGAATGATAAAAGTTGAATGAATAGTGCAGTAGTTTTTAAAAAAAGTAGAGTAGCGACCTTTGATTGATTGAGAGTAATTCGTACACTGCTTACAAGGACAGCTTGATAAGTCCGAGGTTAAAAGATAATATGAACAACAGAAAGTGATGGGGGAGATTATTAGTCTGTTTAGCTAAAAGGACCCGTTTGGCCATGATAATTTTTCATTTTTTTCGAATTTGTTTTTCACTTTATTTGAAAATCAGCGATTGGCCATGAAAATTCAAAGTTTGAAAATGATATACAACTTAAAGTTATATTTGGAATTTGAAAAATACATAAAACTCTTTTTTCAATTTGTTCACTTCCAGTACATTCAAACAACCAAATATTCTTTACAAAAACTATAACCAAACACAACTCCATCTTCAACTCCAACTTCAAAATTTCAAATAAAGTGAAAATATTTGATTTTCATGGCCAAACACCTACTAAGTTTCTTAGAAGTCAAAATATGTATTTTCTTCACAAAATTTCTTTCTTTTGGTGAGTTGAGGTGTTTGACCAAACTTTTAGAAAAAATAAGTGTTTTGGAGGAGTAAAATTATTTTCCAGAAGGTGAAAAAAGTAACTTTTCTTCGCAAACACTTTTGTACTTTGACCAAGCACAAATTCTGTTCTAATATTGACAATAGTATTTTTTAAATTAATTTGCCAAACATAAATTATTATTTTCAAAATTATTTTGCCGAAATTATTTTAAATATTTTTTAAAATAAACGAATTTAAAAGTTTGACATTAAAAAGTAGATCATAAGAACAAAAGGTAAATTTAACATTAAAAAATAAGATCAAGACCTAGAAGTAATTAATTGAAAAGGTCGATATTAAGTTGAAATTTTTTGTGAGAACTACAAATAAAAAAGCCCTTGATTGTCCCTTATATATAGTAGTAATATCTACAACAGAAAAGGTAGGGGTTTGGACAAAATACTCTACTTAATTTGATAATTATAAGAAAACTAACCTGAACAATCCAATGAGCACAACTCAAGAATCTTTGAATACCCAATGCAAACACATAATGGGCTGTAAATGGCTCGATTATCTGAAATTCAATAATATGAATTGTAATAAGCTCTTCAAGGAACAAATTACTAAATGATTTTTCTCAGTAGAAGAGCAGATAAGAACCTGAGCATTCTGCATTAATCTAAGTTGAGGCAAGACTGAGATGGCTTCTAAATATGCAGAAAAAGCCCAAAGCACATCAAGTAATATAGCATGACGCGTAATCGGATGGATTATGACTGCTACAATTGCACAAGGCACAATCTGTGTGAATCGTGGCAGAGCAAAACCATCAAGAAGCTATTTACTTCACCATAAAGAACATCCAACAAATTCAAACTATAGAGTATGATTGCAACAACAATATATATAATCATGTCAAAAGAAAGCAACTGGGAAAAAATGTATTTACCAAATACCATATGGGCACGGTATCCAGATCTGCCATGTAGGAAGACTTCAACCTGGACTTCATCATATGCTTGACCCAAAATGTTGCAGCAAGTGTAACAAGATCTAGAAAGAAGTGTACAGGTGCTACCATGATGTAACCACAAAATAATCTTACACCTAAAAATGTAGCTGTAAGCACTTGAGTCTTCAATGAAAGGCCTAATCACATCAAAAAGAATTAAAAGATGATCATCCGATGAATGGTGAAAATAAAAACAATTATCAATCAAACTTGCACTACAAATACATGTTTATTTGATTATAACTAGAAAAAGATGTTAGGACCGAAATAAACATGTGTCGAGCGGAAGCTAACAAAGCAAAGCTCGAAAGACGATAAATTAGACAACAAACGAGAAATATACCAAAAGAGGCACAAACATTTAACGTGGCTCGACCAATTGGCCTACATCCAAGGGCGTAGATGTGTAATCCCCTATATAAACGAGTACAAATATCGAGAGAAATAACCTCACAAAATTCACTCGAAAAAAAGATGTTCACACAAGTGACAGAGTAACACTTGTGTCTCACAAATTCTGCCTCTAAACAAGACTCTCAGACCCTTAGAGCTACATTATGAATGTCGTAAAATGAGAAGGAAGGAGCCTCAATTTATAGGAGTCTAGAACCTTTTTCCTCCACGAAAAAGGATTAGCCATATGAAAATTTTATTTTTTTCTTTTAGGAAAAAGAAATTCAATTATGACAAGAAAATCAGGACAAACACCTAACAAAAGAAACATATAGAATTAGATAAATACCAGAGCAAGTCTTGAGAGTAGACAACTTGTAAATCAAACATAAGAGTCCAATGAAATGAACCAACTCTGCCAAGACGAAGAAGTGGTTGTGTTTTCGGATGAACAACTTGAGAATCACCACCAAAGTGAATGAAGTGACAACACCTAAGAAAATCTTAGCCATTTTTGACTGCCTTTGAACCCATAAGAATAGCTTCTTTGATGGAATTTGCAACTCCTTCTCACCCATTTCTCTTTGCAGTATCTCTTCTCAAATTGATAAGTTGAGAAATATTGACTATATATATGTATACTTCCTCCATTACATGTAGACTGTAGAGTAGCAAAAATATTTGACACGAGAGGTAGACCAATCACAAATTTACACGTTGTTTTGTTATTCCTCCAGTTAACACATTGATGGACGTTGAATTAAAACACTGATCATGTGAGAGCAACTTAAGTTTAGACTAGTTCTAAATTCCAAATCATTACTATAATGTAATTTGAATTGAATATCAAGAAAAGATGCCATTGGCATTAATGAACTTGTCTACTACTCATACTTCATTAGTACTTCCCATTGACTATTGGGATAATTATATCTATTTCAATTAATTGTAGCATGTATATCATGTGTTTCTTTTTTCATTTTTATTACTAATATATTGCATTCAAATTTTTATCTATATCTTCGGGGTTGGGCATATATATATATATATATATATATATATATATATATATATATATATATTAATATTGTTATTAGATTTATTTGGCCATAATAATGGTTTTATGCTATGTCGATCTTGTTCTAACTAAATATTGAACTGAATTACTAATAAAATGAATCAGAAAATCTGAAATTTTGGTTCAATCATTGTTTCGTATTAAAACATAATCCCTTCGGTCCAAAATAAATGCCGTTTAAGTTTTTGGCAGAAATGTCCATTACAAAATTATTTAATATAGCATTAGCGTTGAAGGTTATTTGACAAAAATTAATGCCTTCTTAGCTTTCTGAAGGGTCACTTATTTTGGACCAATAGTTAAAATGAATTTATTTTAGATCGGAGGCAGTAATTACACACACTTATGAAGTCAGAAAATAATCTTAAAGATATTTTCTTTTGGCGAATGAGTGAGTTATTCCTTACCAAATTATTGGTGTGAAATCAGGCTATGCTCTTTTTCAAAAATATTTCATGAAAAGGAGTACTTAAGTCAATACATTACTGCAGTCAATATATTAGAGTAGTCAATGTTCTATGCTATTTTATTTATAGAATTATTAGTTTTTAAAGTACTGTCACAAAGTGAGTTGAAGTACTTAAAAATGGATTGTAAAGAATGTAATTACTGTCAGCAAAAAATGAGATCACGTGTTTAGTGCATTGGTTTCCTCCATGACTGTTCTTCGATTGATCCGGTACTGGAAGGACCAACAAATAAGAAAGACTCTTGACAATATTTGAACTGAAGATTTAAATAAATACCGTAAGATCAAAGGTAAGTTCTTTGATAAAGTTAAATGACGATACATAGAAGACGTCACAAACTAAGGTAAAATAAAAAGAAAAAGGTAAAGGGTGTTGCTTACAATAATGATGTTTAATGCATATAAGGAAAATGGGTAACCCAGAAATCACCAATACAGGAAACCTTATATTCCAAACAAGTTTTTTATTTTTATCTCAATACGATTAACAATTCTCGATATAGGAAAGGAACTTTAATACAAACTTTGCCAAAAAAAAAAAAAATGGAATTCATCCAAAAAGTAACGAACCATTTCAGCTACGTTTCTGTTACTCGGTACTAAAAAAGCAGTACCAGCTGAAAAAACTTTTCGGATTCACATCTCACACTTACATTTTTTCCCGTTTGAACATATTTCAAGTTTCACTGCTCTCTTCCAACTCTCTACATCACTTATATTCACCTTAATGATTCTTTTGGAAGTACGCTTACCAGCTTGGGTGTCAACTATCAAGTGGACGATTAATCCAAATTTCAGCAACAACACAACATACTAGCGTAATCCCACAAGTGGGGTCTAAGTAGTGGCGAGGGTGGTGTGTACGCAGCCTCACCCCTACCTTGTGAAGGTAGAGGCTGTTTCTGATTTAATCCAAATCTCAGCATAGTACAAAGAAAACAAAAACTCCAGAAAATTAGGTGCGCGAGATTTCAAGAATCAAGATCAGACATAGCAATGCATCTAGCAGATTTATTTATTTATTCATCCAGTTGCATTGGCAAGAGTGGAACTAGAGGAAGGAGGAAAAGATGAAAAACAGAAGATAAGAGGTAGAAGAAGCTCCATATCCACACCATAACACAAGAAATACAACATATGTTACATTTTGTAGCATATAGTAACTTGAACTTCTACACCGGCTGTGGCAGGCGGACCAGAAGTTTACCGCTGATAACACTGAAAGGTTTAAAAAAAAAAAAAAAGTAATTGTCAAACACTCAGATGAAGATATTATCAGGAAAGCAAATGAAATGTTGAGCTACCATGGCTCTCACCTCTTTACGTAATAGTAGCAGAAATCTGCCAAGATAAATGTTTGAACAATTTCCGCCAAAAAGACCATTGGTATCCAAAAGTAGCCCCGTCCAGCCAAATAAAGATATACTCCGCGAGTGTCATAGATCTGTATATGAATAGGTGTAATTCTTAAGTCTCTGTAATTATAGGGAAGAAAAAGAAAAAGGGACGGGGGTTTATACAAGTGTTCAACTTAATCCGAAAGTTATAAGCCACAAAATAACACTACAAAACAAACCTGATTAATCCAATGAGCACAGCCCAAGAATCTTGCAACACCCAATGCAAACACATAATGAGCTGTAAATGGCTCAATTATCTGAAATGCAAGAATAAAACTATAAGTTATTCACACTAGAAAGTAAGGTCTGCAAAAGAACATGTTTTTTCTCCAGAGTGAAGAACCGATACAGACCTGGACATTCTGCATCATGCGAAGCTGAGGCAGCACCGAGATAGACTCCATATATACACAAAATGCCCAGAGAACCCGGAAGGGGAAAAAATGAGCCGTAGCAGGATGGATAAAAAGGGCTGCAACAGCGCAAGGCACGATCTGTGCAAAGGGTGCCATGAGAAAAGTTAGTGAAGCTATATACTGAGAACATTAAGGGCTTCCAACTATTGTAACTATCATGCACATAAGCAGCTATGGGAGCGGTATCAAGATTAAGGGTGTGTTTGGTATGAAGAAAAATGTTTTCCACAGAAAATGTTTTCTTGGAAAATAAGAGGTTTCCTTGCTTATTTTCTGGTGTTCGTAAGTTAACAAGAAAATATTGTCCTAAGAGCATTTATATGTAACATGGGAAAACACTATGGGATGGGGAGTGGGGGGTCGCGGTTGGCGGGGGTGGGGTGGTCAATGGTTGGGGGTTGGGAGAAGACAATGAGCTTGGAATGCCGCTTATGAAACGTGTTTTCTCTACTCTCACTAGGAAGTCGTTTTCCTCATTTTAAAGAAACTTGTTTTCCTACGGAATGGAAAATTGGAAGCTCCATACCAAACACACCCTAAGATGGAAAGGAATGACACTTCTTCAGAAGCTAAAACATCTTCAACATATTTATTTCCTAAAAAGCCACACAACAGCATTTAAATTCACATAGTTCGCATAATTTACAGACATAAAACGTTGAAGTCAACCACTAACATACTAGACCTAGTTGTCACTAGTCAGGCAAATCATGTAAAGTATAACCAACAAAGAAAAACTACAAGATACTTTTTGCAAAAAATAGAATATTGAGAATCTCAATTGTGATAGCAGTTGTACTAAGTACATGCAGCCTTAACCAGCAGAGCTGGAGTTATTTTTTTTGATGAAGGAAAAAAAATAAAAAAATATATGTCAAGTTGACTGCATATAGACTAAAAACCTGTAAAGCCGTAAATTTCATTGTCTGATTTTTTTCGACCACTAAAACCTATATATCAAACTAATACAATATCTGAAAGTTCTACATTTTCAACATTGAACAGCTACAGATGTTCCCACAAAGCAACAGATGACAGTTAAGCGTCTAATTATGAAGAAATTAAGTACTATTACAAGGCTCAGTTTGCGCAGTAGTGAAAACAGAGGAATAGATCTGATGCTCAGGAACTACACAAAAGTGGGGACATTGGAGTAGCTTTTTTTAACAAAATGAAAGGAGTTTGTCACATTGAACGGCTTTGATTTACCCAAAAGAAATGCACGGCACAATGCTATGCATTGCACATTATCTCTATTACTTGTTTACAACCATTTGACTGACAAAACCATACACATATGCATTGGCATAATAAAATCATACATTGTTGTCAGTGATAGATGTATCGAAAACATCCTTCAGTACTTTAATAGAAAAATCTTTGATCTTCTTCCTCATATTTTTCTTGTACTCTTAGTAAACAATCTATATATCCATTTAAAATATCACAAATATCTGGAATGATTCACAGGCAAAGGAGAAAGGACAAAGTCGTGGTTGGAAGAAAATAATATAAAAGATTATAAGAAGGTAAAATAACACCAACTCTGCAAGAAATATACATGGTACACAAATCGCAAAAAGGGATCAGTATAAAACTAGAGTTTGATTGCAGTAACAATCAGGACAACAGAAAGCAACTGGAGAAAATATATTTACCAAATACCAACAGTGCATAGTATCCAGATCTGCCATGTATGACGACTTCAACTTGAACTTCATCATATATATTACCCACAATGTTGCCACGAGTGTAACAAAATCTAAAATGGTGTGTATATCTCCTTCCATGATGAAACTACAAAATACTCTTGCAGCCAGAAATATCGCCGTAAGCACTTGACTCTTCAGTGACAGGCCTTATCATAGCAGGTGAAGAAAGATCATCAGATGAAAGGTGACAACCAAAAGCTGACGATACTTGAAAAAAATAGTTACGAATTACAATGGACTGTACAACTTTTGAAGTATTGCATCTGGCTGTAATAATCTGGGTTTGGGAGTTGCACATTTCACATGACAAGATTTTACATACACATTCCACATGACACAGATTATATATAAAAACATACTGTTTCACCTATCAATTTGTAGGAACACAGAGGCATTCCAGGTACTGAACAATACCTTGTCTAAGGGTGTTGGGTCATACAAAACTTTGCAACTTATTCAAAATGTTAAAATACACCGCCTAAGTGTTTTTTACTGCTTCAGCCAATAATGAATCATTATTAAGATAATGTTACTAATCAAATATATTGACTGCTAAGAACAGAACAAATTAGCAAGTTAGCTTTTAGAGGGCTAATGGGTCGATTCTTGTATGTCAACAAGATTTAGCTTGACACAAATGAACATTAATCATATATCTCATATATACATATACATTCAGACTCATTAACATCCAAAATATGTAGAATCTTCCTAAACTTATCATAATATGGACATTTTGTTATGACTTCCAGTAGCACCGTTAGATCTTCAATGAGGGGTACAGCTGGTATATCCTTATCAAAAAGGGGTACATTTGGTATAAAAGAAAATGTTTTCCACGGAAAGAGAGTTTTCTACGGAATATTGTTTTTCCTAGGAAATCATTTTCACTATATGGTTGGATAGGTAGCAGATGGTAATTGCACAAGGTGTGTAATAAGGAATGAGGATAGTGTTTTGGTGATATTTCCTTTTGTTAAAGGTTACCAACAATGTCTGAGTGTTGATTGAAATAAGTGAGAGAGTATGAGCTCGGAGAAGTCCAAGGAAAGAGTGGAGTTTTCACTTCAGAAACTAAGCTCTAGTTGCAGAGACGTGATTCTTTTCTTCGTAAAACATACATAATAGCTGAAAAATTCTAGGAGTAACAGATCACTATGACATCGGCAAGAAAAAACTCCGAATAACTTAATGTTCATATTATTTGGCACTTCTACAATTCATTGGACGTCCGTACTAATATCAGTTTTATTATGTACAACATAGATGTCCAAAAATGTTTGAAACGCTTCAAACCAATAGTAGTGATAATATATATCACTCAAAACTCTAAAAGAGTCAAGTTTAGAAGTCAATGCAGACTTCTAAACTACATACAACTATACAAGCCAGTACTGCAGAAGTCAAGCAAACTCCTAAATCTCCATTGTTAGATAAATTGTGCAGCAACTTGATATAGAATAAGGACTTATTCCAAACGATTACAACCCAAATTATCGAAATTGTTATTTTTAGGCGGAAAATGGGTACAAAAATGAGATAGCCCTACAAACACACTGCACGCCCATATAATTATCTCAACTTTAAGATGACAAAGAAGTAGCACTATAAAAGGAAAAGGAAAAAAAACAGAACAAGTACTCTTTCAGCTGATCCACAGTCAAACAGTACATAACTTAGAAATTGAGTTTGTAAAATAACAATGAGCCAGTTAAGACTTGGAAAAGGCTTCCTTGTCTAATGTCTACGACGATCCATAAAGAGTTAAATGATCAAAAACATACCTAAGCTATCACTTTTTCACTAGTTTCACGAGTTTCACGCCCCAACTATCAGTGTTCGTTTTTCCTACCTGAACTATCACCATCTATGTATTAAAACACCACCCGAAGCTGATTAGATCAACTATTAGTTGTTCCCTTTACCTGAACAATCACCATCTACTCAAGCGAACAACTATAATTGGGGCATGAAACTCGCGAAAAAATGATACTTCATCCCAAAAACATTGACATGCTTCGGAGGGTCAAACTAAATCTTTAATTTTTTGAACTAAAAATTACATGTTTAGAAACTAATAAAAAATATAAAGCACAATAGTTAATAATTCAAAATATTTTGAAAACTATGGTCAAATAAAATATCTTTGACTGTCCAAATAATAACTAAGACAATCTTTTTGGGACGGAAGGAGTAGTTAAGATGTGTTTTTGACTATTATCTCGTCCATAAAAAGGAAAAGTTTTCCTGGGAATGAAAGTCCAAAATTTTCTTGGTCAACGAAGAAATTTGTTGAAATAGAATTGACCAACGAAAGAAGACTATTTACACTAGAAAAGAAAATCACAGATAAAGCAATTAAACTTCACATATAAACAGAGCAGTAAAAAAGGGAGGAGGAAATTAACTTGGGTAATAAGTACCTGAGCAAGTTTTGAGGGTAGATAACTTGTAAATCAAACATAAGATTCCAATGAAATGAACAAGCTCAGCCAAAACAAAGAAGTGATTGTGATCATGTATGAGTAATCTTAAAGTAACCAACAAAGTCAGACACGTAACGAAACCTAATACAGTTTTAACCTTTTTTGACTGTTTTCTAACCCATAAAAACAGTTTCTTTGCAGGTGTTTGCAAACCCTTCTCACCCATTTCTTCTTCCTTTGATGAAAAAAAAAAAATCAACAAAACAAGATATTATTGTTATGTAGTGTAACGTGTAAAGAAAAGAAAGTGAGGGGTTTTGACTTATGAAGGATATGGAAATAATGGAGCATGGAAGTCATTTATTACAGTGCCAACGACACTGGTAACATACTTAAATAAATAAAAAAAAAAAGTCAGTGGGGGAATTGAACGATGGTTTACATGCTAGAACCAATCGTGGGATTGACACGTGTGTTCCAATGATAGTTTGACACGTGTGTTCCTCGACATTTTTTAGAAAAGTTTTACTATGTCAGTTTTACAAGGAAGTGTGGCGCACATTTTACATTTTTGAATCCACAAATTTTGAGTATATTTTTTTACTCACTTTGTTCACTTTTATTTATTCAGTATTCTAAAAATAGATTTTCATTTTTATTTATCACTTTTTAGGGAAAATCAAAAAAAGATAATTTTTTATTTTATTTTACCTATAGTATTGAATACTCACTTTAAATTATTTTTCAAATTCAATAAAAATATGTATCAATTAATATGAGTACATTGATAAATTATGTACTTCATTTATTATTTCTTAAACAGTATGAAAAATTCAAAATGGCACGTAAAAGTAAAAGGAGGAGTATCTCACAAAAAATAGCCTCACACAACTAATGTTAATTGTGTGAGGCGCATATTAGTTGTGTAAGGAGCATTTTAAAATTTTCCCATTTTTTGGATTGAATTTATCAAATACTAGCTTAGTAGCCCAGTTGGCCAAGTTGTTGGGAGGTCAAAAGTTTTTTTGTTTTGTTTTTAAAAATACTTATTTTTAAGAAGTGAGATATTTGATCAAGTTTTTGGAAGAAAATAAACGTTTATGGGTAGTGGTGGAGCTATAATTTTTATTAAGGAGTTCAAAATATGAAGAAATAAATAAACACGAAGTCATAGGGGATTAAACATCTACTATATATACATAAAAATAATTTTAATCAGGTATGAACAGTGTAATTTTTCGCTGAAGGATCCAAACCCCCTAGGCCCTTCTTAGTTCCACTCCTGCTTATGGGGAGTATCATAAACTATTTTCAGAAGCTAAAAAAATAACTTTTCCTCAAAAGCACTCTTAAAAATATAATCAGAACAATTAGATGCCCTTAGAACAATAAGGGGTGGTCTGGTGAAGAAATACGTTATATGAATTGTAATGTAGAAATTAGTAATATATAAGATTAATAATGAAAGGATTAGCAATAAGGAATGATTTTTTAATCGGGTGTTTGATTAATTTTATTAAAAATTAGATATTCAATTATTACTTAAATTTGTATTTGGTTTCAAATTGTCTAAAATTTTGTCCACAATTATAACTTATTTCGAACTTTTGTATGCCTTTTCTATTTCATTTAACTGGATTTAGTTAAGGAACTATGCATTGTATTTGGTTTCAAACTGTATAAAATTTTGTCCACAAATGGGGCTGGTTTTTTCGAGCACGACACGTGGATTTTTAAATCTGAAAATGAAGTTTAACGGATAAGGGGTAAATATAGCTAGCTTTAACGGGTGAGGAGTAAATATAGCTCTAAAGTATGACTATTGAGTATTTTTGTTGAAAAAGTATAACCGAGGAAAAAATAGCTTATTTTCGATAGTAGAGGGGCAAATATGACCCTTTTCCGTAGAATTTTTTGCCTTAGTACTTGTAACCAAATATGCTCTAATTTGTTTTTTTTGGTAGAAAAGACATTTATTCATTAATATTATGCATCAATGCAGGAAGTGCGTCGCGCCAAGATCACGTAAGTGGGTGTAAATTTGCCTAAAGGTGATGGCCGCCTTGCCCGCTAAAATTTTATGGGTTGGGCTCAAGATATTTTCATGTTGGGCTGATTTTAGCCCAACCCAATATAGCTCATTTTAAAGTGATCTTCAACTTAGTCCAATACTAGTCCAATTTTAGCCCGTTTTTAAGATTTACTTAAAATTGAGTTTATTGCTTAAGATTTACTTTATTTTTTTTTTATGTATAGAATTTTCTTGTATTATGTATCTTATAAGTTTGTGGTATGTTTAATATGAAGAGAAATATGTTTAATATGAAGGGAAATATTTTTCACGAAAAATGTTTTTCTCGAAAATATTTACCGGGGAAAATGTTTTTCTCAAAAATATTTTTCACGAAAAATCCGCAAAAATAATTTTCAAGAAAAATATTTTTTGCAAAAAATACATTCAAAAAAAGCGGTCAAGTTGGAAGTCATGACCTACCCATTTTTAGCCCAACTCATTTCAACTCAATAACTTTAAATAATATTAAATAACCTATTTATTACCTCACCATTTGATTGACGCCTTAATTTCTTAACCCGCCCATTTGACACCCCTAGCTGCCAACACATAATTGTTCAGGTTGGTTCACATGACTAATACTATTCCATTTTGATAAACAAAATGGCACGAAAGGCCTAGCAAAAAGAGTTCCATCATTGTCTGCGTTTGAGTTTCTCCAAAGCAAACTAGGGGGGAGCTGTCCATTCCATAGTGAAATATGCTCTAATTTGTTAGTGCTAGTTACACTATAATACTAATAGGATAATTTTTTTCTTTATATAACTTGTGTATATAACTTTGGGTGTTATGTCCCGTAGTTGGATTGGGAATTTGTGAAATGAATTTGTCATCTAGGGTTTAGTCGAAATGGGGATTCAATCAAGTAAAGACACGAGCAGTGCACGTGAGGCGGGACAGCTGTCAAGTGAAGATAATTTAGTTAGTTGCAGCTGGACGGTCCAGATTAGAAGCGGATCAACAGCTCAAATTAATTCCTATATGAATAAATATCCTAACAGATTATTGAGTTGGGCAGTTATTGAATTACCATATTCATCTTCCTCAAATCTCTTTTCTTCCTTCTTCTTCTCCTTCCAAAATTCTCTTCATTACAGGAACCATTAATGGAACTTCAATGCTCGTTATGGAGTTCTAGTCTAGTTACTCAATTTGATTCACAATTTCATTGTAAATTGTGGAGTTTTGAGTAATAAAATCCTTTTTCTGCCCTAAAGGCCAATAAAGCAAGCGCTATTTGGGGCCCCATTTTTTTCTTAAAGATATATTTTATATATAAATTGTTGCCTCAATCGAAAGAAGTTTTTTTAAAATTAAAATTGATAAAATATTATTCAAGATCAACAATGTCTCAAGAGAGATTGAATGGATTAAATATATTATCAATTGAAAAGGAATTTTATCAAATTGAATGTTAAACAGTAATTAATGGTTTCGCATCTAAAAAAGCTAAAAAAGTAGACTTTAAATAAAAATATATATACAAAAATTAGGGCCTTTATTTAAAGTTTGACTTTATGTCCCAATATTGTTGAGACGACCCTGCTTGTATAGTACATTACATTGGGAGTTTAAGTTAATATATATTTAATTAAGCTTAAAGAATTTATAGTAGGATAAACTTCACCAGAATACTCTTATAATATGAGTCAATTATAAATATTTTTCTAACATTTTTAGGTCAAATACTTATATTTTTGTTATTAAAATAAGGCTGAATAACTTGTGAGACCGCCTACTTGTCCAGATTTATCATCTCGGTGTCTGTACTCTACAAAGTTTCATCTAGACTTCTGAACCTTTTCAAAAAAGATATTTTAAATTCCTCTGACCGTTGACCGAGCTTATGCGACATATATTTTGCTCAGTCAGATATGTGTGTGACATACACGCTCTTAAAAGCTAGTGTATGTATTAAATTTAATTAAAAATATTAAAATCAAGAAAAAAAGAAAAGAAAAAAAAGAAGCAAATATTACAAAGGAACCTCCCCCGACCTGGCCCACCCCCTCCAACTCTTGCCCTTTCCCGATTCTTGTTCTTTCCCTATCCCCACCCTTGTCGTAACCCCTCCATTTCTTCCTTCCAGATAGATCCTGCTTCTCCTTCCTAAAGTTAAGGAAGAGCACACATTTAATGTCACGACCCATTTTTCTTAGGCCGTGCGGGCACTTACCTTCCCACCTCGGTAAGCTAACCCTCAACCCAACAATAAATAAATACACGAAAGAATGAATTTTAACAGCAGAATAGAACAAATACGTAAGTCTCACGATATATCTATATATATAAGTAGTAGAAAGTGCAGAAGACAATAAACACCCACAGGGTCTAGTCTGAATAATACAAGAACATCTAAGAAGAATAATACAATCTGGAATACTAATACATAAATGTTTATGTCTCTGAAATAAAAATAGGACATATGATAGGAAAGTCTTCAAGGTCAGCGGACGCCATGCTCACCCTGAAAACTCACGAGAAAGCTGAAGCGTTGATCAGCCACGGGTCATGGAAGTGGATCGACTGGCACTCGCATTCATAAAAAGAATGCGACAAGAAGCGAATCGGTACAAACAACGATCTTGGTAGGCATCATCGACCGACTAAGCATAGTTAACACAATTCGGATAATAAAGCGGATAAGCAATAAACCAGCCAAGCATAAGAACAATATAATCACAACCGAGTATCCGTCATCGCTATGTAAAGCATCTAAACCTAAATATGTCAAGTACGAATATATCTGATCCAATCCAGTCATCACAATCAAATCACCAAGCATCTCAATCAAGTTATAATGCAATGTGGCGCAATAATGATATGAATGCAATGCAATGCAATGCAAATGAGGTGTACACGTAGCATTTACTCGAACGGAAATATCGACGTCTCGGTAAGACGACCCGGCGTGACTCGCGAAGGCTAAGTGCCACCGTCCGGATTTTTGCCCAACGAGACGGACGGGACCCGGATCTTTGCCCACGGGGGTTCTCCGCACCACCGTGGGGGACCCGCGGAGTCCATGCACTAACAACGATTCCGAAAATATCATCGGAATCGGCCATGCAACAACGATGCCGGAATAGATCATCGGCCATCAGCCATCTCGCAATCACTCAAGTAAAGGAGTCTATCAAATATCAGTTTCATACAATCAACGATTCCGGAATTGATCTTCGGATATCGGCTTTCTCACAATCACTCAAGTAAAAGAGTTTATCAAATATCAGTTTCATACAATCAACGATTCCGGAATTAATCTTCGGACATCGGCCTTTTCACAATCACTCAAGTAAAAAAGTTTATCCAAATATCAGTTTACTTACTCAACGTCTTTTGGATCATCACGGGTATCGGCCATGCATCATGGATGTGAGAGAATGCGTGCAATGCGTATATCAATCAAGTTCAATATCACAAGTACCAACAATGGGGTACGCCAACAATGTATCATATCACAATACCAATAGTGGTATGCCAACAACATATCAATATCACATGTACCAACAGTGGGTACGCCAACAACATATCCAAGTACAAATACCAACAACGGGTATGTCAATTCTATCCCAATCAAGACGATAACACATAATTCAATATCTACCAACTACTCATGGCATCAAGCCAGCACAATAGAACAATTAAAGTACACATAATGGGGTGGCTAGTCCCAGCACACATCAGGGCCCAACCTAAGGCAATGTCCAACCCGACTTCATACCCGAAAGTTCACATGCTGTCTCCGACATTATAATCTAAATATGTGCTTCGCTATACGAAGTCTCACTGAAAGATAAGCCATAACCTACTGGATTGTCGAACACATGACACCAACAACTCACTCCTTTACCTTGCCCTTCCGCTGAACCTCAGAACCAAAGTAGTCTAAGCATAATCGAATTCTATATTAAAAAACATGAAGAATGATACTAATATTGCTACTATTTCAATTAGGTCAATTCTAACCCTAGAAATTGGGAAAACGGGCCCACAAGGGCAAAACGAAAAATTCGGGGACAAAATACCAAATTAAGTACTAGGTAATCATAACTCAACCACTAATTGTTGATTTAACTCAAGGATTAGCTAATTTCTGATTTCAAGCAAAACCCCCAAATTGGGTATAAACCCTAAGGCTTCAATTCCGAAATTCAACGCTAAAAGTGGAAGATATATGCTTAATAAGCTTAGATTAGTCAATCTCTAACATAAACATCACCAATTTATCATTAATAATCCTAGGGACAATGTTCTTCCAAAACCCTCTTGGAACTTCCATCACTATGGGTTTATTAAGAAAAAAGGGGAATCTAACATGATAATGGATTAAAGAAAGAACGAAGAAATGGGTAAGATTTACCTCTAAGATTCTCCTCCAAATATCCCTAAGAACAGTTTCTTCAGGCTCAAATATCAAAATGGGACATAATGAGAGTCTAAGGGCTTTTAACACTTTACTAATGTCACTAACTGCCCGTCACCCGCTTTAGCGGTATTGGGACCGCCCCAGCGTTGCCGCTTCAGCGGTAACTTGACCGCTTCAGTGGTAATGACCAAAAGTCATTGACCGCTCCAGCGGCAGGGCTACCGCTCCAGCAGTGCCGCCAAAGCGGGCACCAGACACCATAAAACTCCCAAAGTTTTTGAATTCGATCCGATTTTTCGTTTAGTTCCCAAGGCGATGCCGTCGCTCACATGCCATACACATAGACCCACATAAAAACGTGCTACGAACGCGCCCGTGGCCTCGAAATTCCCAACGGAGGTCTCGTTGACCGAGTCAACACCCGATGCCTTAATCTCAAATTCCCAACCCAAGTCCCGAAATGCATCCAAGTGCATTGGGAACCGAACCAAATACACACACAAGTTCTAAACGATCATCCGGATCTCTCGGAATCGACAAAATTCCGACAAAGGTTCGTTTGCCCAAAAGTCAACTTTGGATCAACTATTTTTCACTTTAAGCCTATATTTTCACAAAGTTGCTTGAATCGGGTCTAGACACCTTGGGAAGCGTGCCAACAGTCCCCTCGGGTAAAAAATGAGCTAATCAATGCTCGAAAACGGGCGAAAATGCCGAAAAGACTATAACGACGAAACGGGTCGTTACATTTAATCAATCAACTAACTAGTTGAATGAGCTATACGAATCATATATGACAAACCAAAAAATAAAGCAAAATATATGTGGGTCTTTTTAAAAAAAAAATAAAAAAAAATTAAGGTCAGTGGGTTTGTGTCCCCACTGACTATTTTATTAGCAAATGAAAAACAAAGTCTTTATAAACAGAAAATAAAGTGGAAAATGCAAGACTTGGAACAGTCTAAAATCAGAAAGGAAAGTATAGCAGACGTATCGATCTTCATCTTTCTAGCTGAATCTCTGTTGTTCAAGATCGATTTTGCTTTTATTCCTCCTCATCTGTACTTAAAGGTACTTCTTTTGTGTTACATTATCTTCTCTTCCCATTTGCTTATTCTTTGCGGCTCGATTATGTCTGCGTTGTTGGTTGAGCGATTCAATTTTCTTTTCTTTCCAATTTAGACCATAATCCATAATCCATCGGTCTTCTGTCTTGCAATTAAAGCTCAAGATTTGTATGTGAGTTGACCCACATTTGATTTCAAATCTGTAAATCTTGTCTGGAGTTAACTTGGATTTTGTTGTGAATCCGTCCTTTTTTATCCCCCATGAATTTCCTGGAATATGTTTGTTGTTTTTTATTGGCAATTGTAGATTATCTTTCCCCACTCTATGTGTACTGTGTGTCTACCAATCTGCATATGTATTCTAGCATTTCGACTTGGTTTTGATATTTGCTTCATGTTTTGTTTGCGTATTGAGAACTGTCATTTCCTCTCTTGTAAAACCCCTGTGAACCTTCTATAGTAAGCACTCATCTGAGACATTTCAAACTGCTTTTGCCGCATATTACCCCTATCTAATTTATGTCCAATAGGATAAGCACCATCAGGCACTAATACCACACATTGGGCACTTACTAGATAAGGAAATATGTTGCATAAAGCATAAGTTTTCTTTGTCTTCAGATTGTTATGTACCTGTATTTGCAGTTTCCTTAGCTTGTGTTGTTTTATTGGTATGCACACATCCATTTGCCCTTGGTTCTGTTGGTTTTCTGTGTATTGAATTATGTTGCAACTGCTACATGCTTGTTCTCCTCTGTTGATATCCAAATCCCATGGTTGAGAATTTAGACAATCTTTGCCTGCTAACATGAACAAACTGTTTAGAAACAATTGATTCCCATTATTCTCCTCCCATAGGATTTGAAAATGTGAATCTCCTTATTTTCCTGCACACACGAACAACCAATTAGTAAAACCTTGATTCATATTATTCTCCTTCCAAAGAATTTGAATATATGAATCTCTTTATTCTCCTTCTGATTCAAACATCCTTATGCTCTGCTGCATTTCCTTATTCTTAAATATGGTACTTCAAGCTTATCACTGCTTATCAATTTTCTTCCTTGAGAATCCAACTGTTACACCTCGAAAAAATTTTCGTTGATGCACAGTGAATAGACTAACGAAGAGCACGAAGTATACGGTATTTCAATAAGTAAGGAATGACATTTAATGACCCTAATTAAGATTTCAAAGACATTCGAGGTAAGAGAAGAAAGTTTGCCAAGAGAAGGCAAGGCATACGATAGGTATCGAAAAGGAATTACGAGTAACAAGTTAACGATGACTTAATGATGTTTTGGAGAAGAGTTATAACATCCCTAGATTGTTAGTGAGGTGATAAATAAGTGTTAAGAAGGGTCCATAAGGATTGGAGATCAAACGAGTCGACGAGAATGAGTTCGGAAGAACTGGGCATTATACGGCCCAACATACTAGCCGTATGTTTGGCCGTATAATCAGCCCAGATGGCCAGCCTCACTGGACCAAATCTACGGCCAGACATACGGTCAGTGAAATTTATACGGACCGTATGTTGGTCCGTAGAAAATGGTCGGGACAGATTTGAGTATTATTAATAAGGGGTCCAAGTTATTTCATTTCATTTCCCCTTCACACCCCTTCTCTCTAGAACTCTCTAGAACATTTCTCTATACTTCTCCCATAAAAATTCAAGGGATATTAGTGATCAACTTCATCAAACCAAGAGAATCAAGTGTAAGAAACCCATTAAAGTTCATCCAAGACAAAGAATCCAAGTGAAGGTGAAACTAGGGTTTTGCTCAAGTGGAGTGTTTCCACCCAAGGTTCATTCCTACACTATCTAAGGTAAGTTTTATGGTATTTCCATGTTGTTTAAGGTATTGAGAAGTTGAAACACTTGGATTGTAGAAGGATATAGAAAATGGGTCATGAATGTGAGAATAGTGTCATTTTTGAGTAATAGCTTGGATTGAGTCATGATTCTTGATATGTTGCGATTATGGTTATGTTATAAATGTTGTTAAGGACATGGGATAGACATTGTATATGAATGAATTTAATCGTGTGCTATGACCATGGATATGGATGATTGGAAGTGAATTGAGAAGTAAGGATAATGTAGGTGAATAAAGACTATTGTTATGATGTTGTGAATGTTATTATTGATATTTGGGAGTTGATATATGATATGGAGGAAGTTGTATAAATAAAGGAGATTTGTCCAATTTTCTCTAGCTTTAGTCATGTATGCTAAGCTATCGATTTTCTAATGATAGTATAACTCTAATGAAGGTAGAAACGTGACCATTGAAGGAGAACGTGCAAGTGATAGAATAGTTGAACGGAAAGGTATGTAAGGCTAACCCTTCTTTCATAAGGCATGGTTCCTTGGCCAAACATCTAATTTTCTATGGGCCTATGATGTCCTCCAAATGATTCTATCTTTAAAAGCTACTAAGCTCATGAATCACTATATGTTACGATTGTACTAAAATTCCTCCTATGATGAGTAATCCTCTGGGATAGATGTAATGAACGACAATAGTAATGATGCTAAAGATGCTTTATGAGCTTTTATGTATATGGGTCTATGTATGGCTATTATGAAACTCCGAGCTTATATGGACGGGTAGAATATATATATATATATATATATATATATATATATATATATATATATATATATATTGCGCGCGCGCTTTGCCGGTTGGGTATGGATGACCACCGAGCCTTGGTAGGGCCGTGTATGTATACTCACCCAAATTACCATGGCGGGGTATGCGAAACACGAACCTTCGTAGTCGGGTATGCTATGTACATGATATGGATATGTATACGATATAAATATGAATATTCTATGAATACGAAAATGGATACGAAATATAAATGAGTACGGAAACGAGTGCGGATACGGATACGGATGTATGTACACAATCACGCATTAGAATTGGGAAGTCCCTATGAAAAGCAAGTAAGTGTTTATGACGATGATACTACTATCTCCCATCCTATGCTATTTCTTATGTTGTCTATTATCCTTTCATAATGATGTTGATCATGCTTTACATACTCAGTACATTCTTCGTACTGACGTCCTTTTATTTGTGGATGTTGCGTCATGCCCGCAGGTAGCCAGGGAGACAGGCTTGATCCATAGCTTTATTACTCAGGGACTACATAGCGGAGCTCGTTTCATTCGGAGCTACGACTTTTGGTATTTATTCTTTTGTGTACATATTTATGGGCATGGCGGGGTCCTGTCCTGCCTATATGATATGACATACTCTCCTTAGAGGCTCGTAGATATGTGTATATAGTTAGATGTATTTGGCCTTGTCGGCCTATATTTTGGATATCATTTTGTTAGCCTCGTCGGCTTATGTACATTGTTATGGGCATAGTTGTTGATGATGATATAAATGTATTGTTGCCCAATGGAAATAGTATGAATGAGGAATAAAAGTATGATTTAGCTATATGGCTCACTTTGATGTAAATGTGAAAGTATGATAAGAGGTGCCCGGGTGGGTTAGCACTGGGTGCCCGTCGCGGCCCTCCAGTTGGGTCGTGACACCAACTCCTGGAAATTATTTTCCACAACAGCTCCTCTGTCCAAGGCCACATTAGCAAGATAGTCAGCCATCCTATTTCCTTCCCTGAAAATGTGCTGAACCACCACAGTTTTATTTCCAATCAGCCTCCAGACTTCCTCAATCATGTTGACAAACTGCCAAGGTACTTCCCAAACTCTTTTAATGATGTTCATTAAGAAAAGAGAATCTGTTTCTATCACAATATTTTTCTGCCAGATTATTCTGCAAGTATCTAAGTGCTTGCAAAATTGCCATGGCTTCTGCTTCAATAGTCGTACTCAAAGGGTGACCATCTCTTGTGCTTGTGCCTGAATCAAATTACCCATCTCATCCCTCACACAAAAACCCCATGAACTTCTCCCACGATTACCTCTAGATGCACCATCGGTATTTACTTTAACTCATCCCATTTCAGGAGCCTTCCACCACACTGGAATGATTTTAGTCGGCTGAGTGTGACTTTCCAATAATTCCACTACCTTACTCCATTTGTAAGGGGCATATCTAAAGTTTCCCCTTCTTACCTTCATGAACATTATTAGCGTATGCATCACCTGATAAATTAACTTTGTAATTGACATTTTCCTTTCATGTCTTAAGGTATTTCTTATTTTCCAAATCTCCCAAATTATAATTGCTGGAACAACCTTATAGATGTATTTAACTTCCGACTGGACTAGTAGATCCCACCATTTGTGTATTACTTGAGTAATATGCAAATTTTGAATATCTATACCAACAGGCTTACAAAAGTGCTCCCAAATGTTCTGAGCATCAGGTGCATGTAAGAAAACATGATTTATATCTTCAGTATCAGGATTCTGGCAACAATAACATCTTGATGGGAATTGATGTCCCCATTTTTTGAGTTTATCATCCAAAGGCAACTTAAATTTTCAAATCCTCCACATAAAGAAAGAAATTTTGATAGGCAACCCTTTAATCCACATCTGCCTATAAAGTTCACTAGGTTCTTTCCTTTGTCTAAGAAGTTGAAAAGCTGAACCTACGAAAAACTTCCCCCTAGATTCCATTTTCCAAAAAGCTTTGTCAACTTCACTGTGCTCCACTGAAGGAGCAATATGTTCAACAATGTGATTAGCTAGATCTTCAGGGAGAAGTTCTCTAATCAGGCCCTCATTCCACTGCCCCTCCTCTGCTACATCTTTGACTAGTATCACAGTTGGATCCATTCAAACTCAACTGGGATAATATGATATAATGCTCCTAATTCTGTCCAGTTATCCATCCAGAAGTAAGAATTACCTTGTTGAATCTTCCACCAAATCTCCTGCTTAATTTCTTCTCTACCTTAAGCATTTTCTTCCATACATATGTCCCTGTATTCTTCTGAGGTGTTAACACTGCATGAAATTTCTTTAAGTATTTATTAGTCATGAATGTCCTCCATAAGGATTGCTTGGTTCTCATATTCCACTATAATTTTGCAAATAGGGCCTTAGACACATCCTGCATACTTCTGAATCCCATTCCCCCTTCATCTTGTGGGTGACACAAAGTTGTCCAGGTAGACCAATGTTTACTAGAATTTCCCACAGAGTTACTCCAGAAAAACTTAGCAAAAAGCCTATGAATCTGAGCTAGAACTCCAGCAGGTGGATCACAGGCTGATAAGAGATGTATGGGCATGCTTTGTAACACATGCTTGATCAGAGTAGTCCTCCCTCCTACAGATAGAAGTTTTCCAGTCCATGAGCTCAGTCTGTTTTGTACCTTCTCTATTAGCTCCTGGTAAAACACATATTGTCTTCTACCATAATAAATGGGCACCCCCAAATAAGTGAATGGAAACTCTTTTCCAGGGATTTGAGTCACATTGTACACCAACTCAGAAATAACCTGTGTTACTGAGTGATGCATAAAGACAACACTCTTTCCCTTGTTGACCTTCTGTCCACTCACCTCCTCATATCCTGTTAAAGTATCCATGATCAATCTCATTGATTGTTCATTAGCAGATTTGAAAATAATAAAATCATCAGCGGTGTGGAAAATCGACCTGTTTTTTTTTAATACAAAAATTAGATCAATCTGTTTTCTTCATCGCGGAGCTATTATCGGAAAAAACATTGATCTGATTTTTGATCGACGGAAATGTGGAGAAATCGATCTAGTTTTTGCGTCGGTGAAACTATTACGGGAAAAAATGGCTATAAGATCTGCAAAATACCATTTCTAGCCACTCTCATTTTTTTTTTTCATAAATAAATTTTGAAAAGGAAATAGATACAATTCTTCAGGATCGAGTACATCTGAAAGCAACTCCTCCATTAGAAAACTGTGGAGATACATACCCTGTGCTTAATTGCAATCTCTGCAAATTTTACTTTACTATTTTTTTTGTTGTTTCCTTTTTTTTTATTTTTTTTATTTATATTTAGTTATTGTTGGATGTTGGATGATTTACTTAATAATAAAATAGTGACGGGGCCCCAGTGACCTTGATTTTTTTTTTTTAAAAGGAAATGGAGGACAAAAGTATTTTTTAGTAGATGAACATAGAAATGCCATTGCCAATGATGTGGATATGATGTGGCTTTAATATTTCTGACGTGGCTATGGTGTGTCATTCATGCCAAAGCAAGTGAGGAACACGCTGTGACAGAGGGGTTTAAAATATCTGTTTTGAACAAGTTCAAGGGTCTAGATGAAACCTCGTGGAGTACAAACACCGAGATGACAAATCTGGACAAGTAAAAGGATCTTCCAAGCTATTCCGCCTTAAAGTAATGATTAGCGTAAACATTGAAGTTGACCATCAGGAAAACACGAGATCACATGTTTCGTGCATAGCTTTTCTTTTGACTTAAAGAGGTACCGTCAAATCTCTCTATAATTGTCATTCATCATAACGACATTTCACTATAACGTCTTGATTTTCTTCGAAACCGATCTTTCATGTTATATTTTACTTCTTTATAACAGCATTCTACCTATAACAGCTGTGGCATTCATTATAGCGATACACTCTTTGTAAAATTATATCTCTATAATAGTCATACTCAAATAATTTATACTACTATACTAAAAGCACGAATGACCTTAGAAATGTTGATTAAATTTTTTGCCTTTCATTAAAAGACTCTACAATAGACAAAATTGTCATTTACTATTTTTATTAAATTATTATTACTTATGAAATCCTAATATTTAGGAATTTGAAATATATATTGTTTGGGACAAGTAGGAATTACGTTTTCTCTTCCTTATATTTGCCGACGGTAAAACGAATTATGTCTCCTAGAACATTAGGTTTTCACATTCTATAAGCAACTTTAAATTTGATTCTATTATTTTTTTATTCCTATAGGTTTAGTACTTCCGTTTTTTTTTTTTTAACAATGATCGAGCACTGCTTTATTGTTTGTTTTAATTTTATATAATTTATTGGTCTTCAGGATAATGAGTATTCACTCGATTCTTTGTGAATTTTGTTTCAGGTGAATACTAAAATCATCGCCTTCTACTGATGGAGGTTGGCCTCGATCAAATAATTGCGATGTAGATTAGTTGATTACGTAAAATATCGATTTAGTGGCAAAACTATCGATTTGAGTTTTCTTCCAGCGCAAATTTCAGGTTGTCATCTTCTACCCTACCATACTCTTTTTTGTTATTGTTAATAATTTGTTATAAGTAGTTGTGTTATATTATTATGCTCATATATAATGTAGTTCGTTTTTCCTATAATTACCTTATTCTTTAGAGTGTATTTTCTTGTACCAATACCAACATAATTTTGACTTATGATATAAGTGCATTTAGTTTTGCTCCTTATAATTGTTAGTGTCAAGGAGGTGAGTTATCATGTTCCTCTTTAATTATAGGGAAAAGGGTCAAATTTACCCTCCAAGTATGATTTATAGTTTAAATTTGTCCTCCGTCAAAGTTTGGGGTCAAATTTGCCCCTTCCGTCAGCATACTTATTAAAATTGCTCTTATTATGAATGGAAGTGTGACTAGGACTCCTCATCCGTCCACATAGGCGCCATGTGTAAATAAATTTATTTTTTCTTTAAATCATGTGTGTAAGTGTAAAAACATAAATGGTTCTCCTTAGAGAATTAGTTGCAGAGTAAGACTAATAACTGATTGGTGTTAGAAAACAAAATTTTACTTATATCTATAAATTAAAAACGAAAAAGGGCCAAAATTAACTTTGAAAAATAAATATCCATCTAAAAGTTATACTTTAGGGCCAATTATATATCCCGTATAAGTAATTATATACCTTAAGAAGGTATAAGCCCTTCAAAATTATTTTACCTCAAATAATTTTTACTCACTAAAATAACTCAATCCGACCAATTTTTTTTTTCCAAAGAAAAATAATAAATTATTTTTATATTTTTTTGGAAAAATTATCCGTATTATTTTTTATAAAAAAAAATTTATCGACTTGAAGTTATTTTAGGATAAAAAAATTATTTGAGGGTAAAATAATTTTGACCACTTAGAGAATTAGTTGCAGAGTAATTGACCCCATAACAAGATAATCAGGTGATAATAGAAAGATAACGCTTATAAATAACTATTTTTCAAAAGCTTATATCTATAAATTAAAAATAAAAGGGCTTGGAAGATGTGTCCATGAAGGGAGAAACAGCCCAGCAATTTAATTCCACTTTGCAACTTTCATTATTTTAGAACCACCTAATTTTTTTTTTTTTTTTGCCTTCTCTTTAATCTTGTTTTCACGCTTGTGCTGGCCGGACCTACCCTCGCCAGTAAACGTCAATGGCAACCACAAACCTCGACTCCAACGAAGCTTCACCACGACGGACCTCACCCCATTTTTCCTCCTTCGTCACCTGCCAAGAACTCTGCGAGCGACCAGCCGCTGTGAGACCACCAAATCTCGTCGGAAATTATCACCATGCCGGTGAACATGGACAAATCGAAGCAATGAAAGTGTGTACAGAAGGAAACTGTAGTAGTAACGTCGAAAACGAAAACAGTATTACTAGTATTAGTGGTGGTGATGGACAATTGGGTGGAAGGGTAGTGGCTGTGGTGGGAGTGAAGAGTTGCTGAGGTGGGCTTTGGTAAGTTTGCTCAGCCTGAAGATCATGACATGTCCCTGATCTATATTCTAGTAAAAATTATGCCAAAAGTTGAACAATCTGATATAAGAATTAAGAAGACCCATTATGTTTTTACACTAACACTAACATGATTTAAAGGAAAAATAAACTTATTTACACACATGGCGCCTATGTGGACGGATGAGGAGTCTTAGTCACACTTTCATCCATAATAAGCAAGAATTTTAACAAGATCTTTGTGGAAGAGCAAAATTGTACCCAAACTTTGATTTTAGCAAATTTAAACTATAAACCATATTTGGAGGGTAAATTTGACCATTTTCCCTTAATTATAACCCTAATACTTAGGATCATACTCCTTTTTGTTATTATTAATTTGTTACAAGTAATTGTGTTATATTATTATGCTCATATATGTAGTCCGTTGTTCCGTTATTAGAGTGTATTTTTGTGTGTCAATACCAACATAATTTTGACTTATGATATAATGGCGAAATTTTGTTCGACATTTAATTTGGGTCCTTAATTGTTAGAGTGTTAGGGAGGTGAGTTATCACGTTCCTCTTTAATTATAACCCTAAATATTATTGACTTTGAAATCAACTAAAATTTTGAATACTAAATCTTTCCTTATTTGAACTAAGTAAAAATCATTAATATTCAGAAATTCAAAATCAAGCAAGATTTTTACTTAAATAGTTTTTTCCTTATTTTTTCATAGTTCTCTGCACAAGATGTTGGGAGAGTCGTTCAGGATCCAGCCAAGCGTTAGAGAGGATTTCAACCAACAACAAGAAGTTAAGAAGCTTTTAGACCAAATTTATAAGACAATATAAAAATACCTAAACCTATTAAAATGTGGTCTAATTAATAATTACCTATCATTTTCTATGTTAGAACTAAACTTACAGGTTCTAACGACTTTCAGCTTCTTCGAAATGTTTCTCCTAAATCTATTAACATGGAGGAGTGTATGGGAATTGCAGCAAGGAAAAAACAACCTTTGAAGGTGATACCAAAAAGAGCTTGAAATTAATTAAAAGTGTTTTTATAATATTTCTCAAGATGTAGTATTGGTTTGGTTGAAGGTCTTTGAAGATTGGTAGTTGATATGGACAAGTTCGAATTTATGTATAAAAAATGGGTCACGTGAACACATGGTCACCCGACTAAATTCGGTATATTATGTATATAATTCTTAAAATATATCTAATATTAACTGAAAAAACACATGGTCAAATTAGATTGAGTGGAGCACTGATTAAGCGCTAGGTTTAATCCCTTAAGGTCGTGGGATCAACCCAACTAAATGCACTTCCTTTTTTTTTTTTTTTTTAATTTTATTTAAAATGGTGAACCCATCCTCTTAAAATCCGGTATTCGCCGCTGGATATGGATCTGTTTACAACATCTCTAGAAGTTCTTGAGAAGATGTCGTTGAAAAGGTTTTATGTAAATGTTCCAAAATTTAAATTAGACTGAGTGGAGCACTGGTTAAGCGCTAGGTTTAATCCCTTAAGGTCGTGGGATCAAACCCAACTAAATGCACTTCCTTTTATTTATTTTTTAATTTTTTTTTAAATGATAAATCCATCCTCTTAAAACTCGAATTCGCCTCTGGATATGAATCTGTGTACAACATCTCTAGAAGTTCTTCAGAAGATGTCGTTGAAAAGGTTTTATGTAAATGTTTCAAATTTTAGGTGTTTGACTAAAAAAATGTGTTTTAGATAGCAGCATAAATAATTAATCTCTCTCTTAATATCGTGTAGGAGTTTGTAAAGTAGGGATTCTTGCTAGTTGCTACCAATTAGGATTCGTTATAGGTTCAGAGTTCTATTGACAACTAAGTTTATCAACGTGTCTCTAATAGATATAAATATAAATATAAATATGTAAATAAATTTAATTAATAATAACTTAAAATTTAGGAATTTGAAATCAATCAAATTTTACTTATAACGTTGTATTTTTATCATTAGACAAATGTTGTATAAATTTTAATGCTAATTGTTAATTTCCTTGTATATAATTTTAGTTAATTGACGCTATACACACGTGCAACACACGTACGCTAAACTAGTGTATAATAATATTTTGCAAGAAATATATTACAGTATGTATAAAAATAAAACATTAAAACATTTATGGTAATCATCATTAATGTCATACACATAGTAAATTTCAAGCACGAATTTCTAAAAGGATAAAAATTATATTTCTCATAGTAATCTGATTTAGTCTTGCAAAATTTCAAAATTAATTCAAGTGTTATATTATCACTAAGAGGCCGGGATTTATGAAACAACCTACAATCATAAAATTCTTACGTCAAACTTGAAATATTTAAGTTTTTCAATTAAATTGAAATGCATATGTTCCTTAGATTTTTATTCTTTATTGGTATAGTACAACTAATTATGGATTTATTAGTATTTTCAATTTTTAATTAATGAAATATGAAAATTAATTGAGCTTTTAAAATTAACAAGTATTTTGTTTTTATTTATAATATCAAAAGTAGAAAAAAATATTTTTTTGGCTTACTTTTGGTTATAACAGTTAAATGAGATTTAAACATCAAATGTCTGTATACATACATAACAACTCCTCACTATACCAGTCATGAAACTTTCGGACAAACGCTGCCATTATATAGAGGTTTGACTGTAGATATATTTATATGTTAAATTGACACGAAAGAAAAGAAATTCAATTAAAGGATGTATTTTATTTCGATTGAAAAACCTCTATAATATATTTGTTGTGTGTTGCGCTGATAAAGTATACATCGTTTTATAGAATACCATCTAATTTTTCTTGGAGAAATTCAACTTGGTCATGAAAGTGATAAGAAGAGAACAAATTTATATTATAATGAAACAGATCATATAAAAATCACAAATGGTTGTGGTTGTTGGATATTTAGGTAAAACGTAAAACTTCTTGTCTTTAACGGTCTTCTTTACAATTTTATTCCTCCTGCTAACTTGGTAAACTAGTAAAGAAAGAAAAATAGAAATATTTTTGGACATCTATAAATGGTAGGTAAATTAGTACAATCATTATTCATAAAGAATAAAACTTGATAAAGGGGCGTAATGATATTTCTTTTGATTAAATTCTTCCATATCGGGTAATCATTGACCCGATTAATTCAAATTTAGTGCAGTGTAAGGCTCATTTTAATGAGAAATGTTACATACCAAGAACTTTTTCATTTGCCATGCTTGTGGTGCTTAATGATCTCACCAACGGTAGGAATTTCACCCAGTAGTCGATTTTACATGTGTTATTTAAGTTATATTCAATTTCTCAAAGTATTTAATTTTGTACCAAGTGTTAGCAAAGTTCAGACAAAAGCATTGTTGCTTCTTCTTCGCCTCCTTCTCAGTTTGCTTCTTTCTCCTTGGTTGTTGTACATAAAGGGGATCAAGTACTAAAAGTCCAACTATTCGATAATTAAGCATGCTGATGAAAATAAAACGTTAAGTTGATCTCAGCAGAGGCGAGTCTAGGACTTAAACTCTTGAGGTTCAACCTTTTAAATTTTTTAGCATTGAACCATTATATTTTTAAAGTTATGGGTTCATATCTACTATTTATAATAAATTTAGTAAATTTTTAAATATAAATTTGTATACCGCATCGAAAGTTTGGGGTTCAATTGAACCCCAAATTATAATGCTCCATCCGCCCCTGGATCTCAGAGCACCTGAGTTTCAGAAAGGAACCAAAAGCACCATCGCAATGGTTACTCTAATTGTGTCTGACTTTGTAATATGTAGGGATCTAGTAGTTGCCTTGGTTTACCCAACTTTCACCTGGCTTGCGGGGTTCGAATCCCCACATTGTAATCCCCTTCCCCTACCACCTATGTAATAAACAGTTTAAAAAAAAAAAAAAAAACTTTGTAGTATCAGTTAATAAACTATTTAAAAGGAACAAACTTGAGCTAAAGTAAGTACTGAGCATAGATGTGCATAAGGGGAAAATGCTTCCGGTATGCTCGGGGAATATCTTTCAACTTCAATCTTGGGCTATGCCAGCTTAAAATTTTTGGGTCTAAATTAAAGTTAGACTTGGTAGTTCAAAATACTTCAAATGTACAAGTCTAAGTGTCTGAACTTGCAAACTGTCAAGTCTAACTTCAAACTTAAATCTCGTATAGACATTTTTGTTTCCTCTTAAGCCTAATTTGGCATCAATAGCACATCCCTAATGTCTCAAAAACACTTAGGCCGGACTTTCTACCTGTCCATAACTCGTATGACGTAAATCTAACTAGTTTCGTTGACATACGATTAAGAACATAGGCAAAAGGAATCAGCAATGCATCTCCCTGGTAGAAAATCGGCAATTTTACTTGCGCCATTATAGATCTTACCGTTTTGATAAACATTCTGTTTGAGACAATGAAATCAAAATGAAATCCTAGTAAAGAAAATCCAAGGAAAGAAAGCAAAGAAATTAGAAAATAAATAAATAAGGGGAATACATGACAAAATTAACAAAGAAGGGAAAATCTGCTAAGCTCGTCGGTGACGAGTGCGACGGGGACGGAATTATGGGGAAGGAGATTGGGGATGGGAATTTGCCTAATGTTGCATATATATATATATATATACACATGAAATCGTAAGAGGGATTAGAAACCCTGACCGAGATTTCAAGCGTGATTTTTTCCATAAACCTTACAGAGTAGGGGTGTTCATGGTTCGGTTTGATTCGATTTTTGGTTAAAACCAAACCAAACCAATTAAGGCGGGTTCTTTAATGTTCAAACCAAACCAAACCATTATAGTATAAATTCTAACAGTTTCAGTTTTGTCGATTTGGTTTCGTTTTTACGGATTTTAAGGATGTATTTTAAAATGCAAAGAAATTGATACAAATAAAGTAAAAGAAATGGAAATGAGATACAACAACAATAGGAGACACACAACCGAAAATACAAGCAGATACTACACAAATTTGCCTTATCATGTTTGTTAAAAAAACTAGCTCTTAGCTTCATTCCGAAATCCTAAGATACTTATTGTAGTCAATTCCTTGTACGAATAACAGTGGAACATATGGGGGATAATGAAATGAGGGTGAGGACTAATGAGAGCTAAAGCAATGTGCTATCATAACACTAAAATAGTAAATTGGTCTGCGCTTCGCGCGGTTGCAAAAGGACTTCACATAATCTTTTTCTTATTCTTGATCATTCAAATTAAATAATAAATTTTTATTTGCAACAATAGAACTTATATTTCAAAAATGAAGAAACAAATTAAAATAATAACATAATCTTATGAAAAAATAAAGTACCATAACAGTTAGAGACGGATCCAGAATTTATTTTTAACGGGTTCAGCTTTTAAAATTCTTAGGATTGTACTCAATTGTATTGTTAGATTATGGATTCAAATTTGATACTTCTTTGAAGTGTACAAGCAAATACTACACAAATTTGCCTCATCATGTTTGTTAAAAAAACAAGCTCTTAGCTTCATTTCGAAATCCTAAGATAATTATTGTAGTCAATTCCACGTACGAATAATAGTGGAACATATGGGGGATAATGAAATGAGGGTGATGACTGATGAGAGCTAAAGCAATGCGCTGCTATAACACTAAACTAGTAAATTGGTCCACGCTTCGCGCGGTTGCAAAAAACTTTACGTAAGTTACAAAATAATCTTTTTCTTATTCTTGAACATTCAAATTAAATAATCAATTTTTATTTGCAGCAATAGAACTGATATTTCAAAAATGAAGAAAAAATTAAAATAATAACATATTCTTATGAAAAAATAAAGTACCATAACAGTCAGAAACGGATACAGAATTTATTTTTAACGGGTTCAACTTTCAAAATTCTTAGGATTGTACTCATTGTATTGTTAGATTATTATATATCTATATCTATATTATTATAAAAGCATGAATATAAATGTTAGTTGACCAAAATATCCTTTAAATATTAAACGACTTTTATACCCTTAATAACCATTAATCCTACTTTCTTTGGACATCTAAAACCTAAAAGCACGTTACTAATATTCCTTTGGGACATAGTCCTACTACTGTTAGGAACTAACTATTTCATTAAAGTTGATTAGAAATTTATTCTATTTAAGCTATAAAATCACTATGAACAAATTAATGAAAGAAGGCATGAGATCTTAGCTTTTAACAAAACTAAACCTTTTTTCCAGAGGGAAGGCATGAGATCTTAGCTTTTAACAAAACTAAACCTTTTTTCCAGAGGGAATGACGGGAGAAAATTCATGCGATGGATATATCACATAATCCTTTTATATATAGTGGTAACATTTTTAATTTAAAGTGTACATAATGTTGTCACCTAACTAAAAACAATTAACATAAGGCACTAGCCGTATAGTTGTTGTTTATAGTGGTACTCCGATATTTTAGGGATAATAATTGTATTGGCATTCTATTCTTTATTTGAGTTGGGTTCAAACTCCTTTGTTTTAGACAGTAGATGTTAGAATTTTATCTAACTTTCTATTTTCTTAGTTGATTTCAAACTCCTTTATGTTAGCCACTATTATTAAAGTATAAAAATATTATCATTTATAGGTATTTCAGTCATAGACGATAGACAAGTAAATTTCACTAGTTGTTATTAAACTTAGAGTTTATCACGTAAAAGTCACTTTTCTATTTTGAAGTGTCATGTCATATTTTTGATACAAAATATAAGAATTCAAAGGAGATTTACTATGTAGTTAACTTGCCAAAGTTGGATGACATTTACGTAATAAAAGATAGACAAGTAATTTTTTATGATAAATTTTAAGTTGGATGATTTTTACATAACAAAAAAGAAAAAATGTTATTTTTTTGATAAACTTTAAGTCATATGACTTTTACAAAACCAAAAATGGAAAAGTACTTTTTTGTGTGGTAAACTTTAAGTTGGATGACTTTTATATAAAAAATAATAATAAAAAAGTGACTTTTTTTGTGATAAACTCATCGTTGAATGACCATCAGTTAGGATAGTTTTGGGAAAACCAATACGGATATGCTTAAATAAAAATAGGAGGATGAGAAAAACAGGAATAGCTATCCTAAAATCAATTGATTATCGTTTGCAAGTCGGAAGCATGGGGTGCAGATTGGTGAATTGATATATACTTATTTATTGATTGTTTGGATGCAATTTTTTTTTTGTATGTACTTGGTTTTTCTTAATAGAAAATATTATTATATTTTATTTTTGTGATCAACTTAATTTTTTAAAAAAAATTAATAACTAATATTCTTAAAACTGATTGATATTAATTTTGTTTAGTGATGATTTTCAATACTTTTGTATCTTTAAATGACAATAAATAGACATATGATTACTTAATCTATAATATTGGATTATCTTAGTCGTAACATGTTTTCTTTATGGGGAAAAAGAAAAAAAAATCGAAAACAGCAATTTCAAAGAAGTATTAAGTAGATAGAATCCTATATTATAGTAATATTTTTGTAACTCATAAACTATATATATATATATATATAAAATTACAAATATATTGTCGAATATTCTTTACTATGATTGAGATTGATTGGGGACAACGTGCAACTGCACGTTTATATATATATATATATATATATATATATATATATATATATATATATATATATATATATATATATATATATATATATATATATATAATTGTGAATTCAGATGAACGCGTAGAAGAAAGGCTGCATCCGCCTTGATAACAGCATCACACTAATTATTTCTTCACATAAAAAATATTATTTCTAAAAAAAATTAAAAAATGTTGTCCTCTAGTTTTCATCATTATATTAAACTTCACTAAGTTCTTAATTCTACATGAACTTACTCGTTTTGCTATTATACCATTTTGTTGTAAATGTATATATGTAGGTAATATATTTTTGCACATTTAATATATGTGGTAAATTAAATATAATTGTCTTCAAACGATTTCCTTAATCTAAGAATAACAGAATAAAAAGACAAATTGAAAAGCAACAAATTAAGGAAAGTAATAAGAATTAGTACTTAATTAATAAAACACAAAACTTGGCCACAAGTTGGCGTAGATGAGGGAAACCCCATTTTACTCCAAATTTTGTGCAAAATTTTCTTCCTCTTTCTTTTATATTTTCTTACCATCCCAATACATCCATGATCCATACACATCCTATAAATTTATCATAGATAGTATTATACAAAGGAGTCCTTACAAAAAGAGAAGAAGAGGAAGAGATCATAGAACTCTATAAGCTCTTTTGTTAACTTTATTGAACATAAAGTACAAGAACAAAAAATGTCCATGGAATTTTAGATACACTCTTCTCCGCTACCTGATCAAACTCATCTCTAACTTTCTCACCGTGTTTTATCGATATCTCATTTTCATCTATTTACTGCGAGAGCGAACTGCTAAGACGGGCTTCTGGAAAACGATGATGAATTTTTGCATGACACTTTTTTTTTATCTTCTTGCTAATCCTTTGAAGAGGATTGTGTGCTTCAAAGCGATTGCTACTGGCGCTGTATTTATAGGTTTGAAGCTTTGGTTTTTGTTTTTTTTAATGGGTCTAATTGCTGCAATTATATTGATACTAATGATCAAAGTAATGAGATATTATTGGAGAGGAAACGTGGGTATTAAAAAGGAGACAATAAGTTAATACTCATGAGGAGTGGAGAAAGGACGTGGGTACTGCAAATCAAATCAATGATACTCTTAATAATAGGGAATGAACAAATAAGGTGTATTTAATAAAAAAAATTCCAGATTTTCTAGACATCATATAAGGAGAAAATGCCAAAAAATTGAGAAAAATGATAAATACCAATGGAGGCCATAGAGAGGTGCTACATCACCTTATCTATGCCTAACTTTATATTATATATAGATATGAAATGTGAACCTGAGAGCAATCAATTATAATAACGAAAATAGCAACCTTTGCCTTTGAGGAGCATTCTAGGACACTTAAGGGCTAGGGTGAATAAATGAGCCAGACTTTTTTTTTTTCTTCTCATTATTTGAATTAGTATTGGATTTGGAATGGCCGAAGATTATGAAGAAGTAGATAAAATTTAGTTAATGTGTGTGTACATATATATAATATTTTATATTTGTATATATTTATCGGTTTGGTTTGATTTGGTTTTCTTTTGGTTTAACACCAAACCAAACCAAAGGTTATCGTTTTTTTTTTTTAATTAAAATCAAACCAACTCAAACCTAGCCGGTTTTCGGTTTTTTAAGTCGGTTTACCGGTTCGGATCGGTTTTTCGGTCTCATTTGAACACCTCTGCTTACAGGAAGTTTATACAAATACAGTTATACACACATTTCATACCGATTTTATACATACACAAAATTGTGAGCGAAATTCTAAGCCTGACCGAGTTTCGAAGTATGATTTCATATACGTTTTGAAAGAAAACTCCTGCTATGTTTGGTAAATGAAAATGTCTTACCACTTTTGATAAATATGAGTCTTATTTTGTAATTATTTTTTTATACCCTTTATGGATTTGCTAAAGTGGGGGTGGGCTTGGTCTAGCTTATTAGTAGAATGGGCTAGGATTAGTAATTGAGAATTGAGTTGGTTTTGGGCTTTGGGAGCTAGAGACGTCACGGTTGGGCTTGCAAATGGGTTAGAAGTAGTTTGGATTTCTATTTTCATATTTGTAAACATAATAATTAAAACAGTTAATTAAAGGAATTTTTACATGTTGTAGCTAACTATAAGAGATATTTAAGAATACTAACTATACTTTTAAATAAATTACAATCCGTAGCTATATTGTGTATTTAATTTACCACTCATAGCTATATTGTAATTACCCTTCTCCCGCATCCAAAGTATTCTCATCTCTCCCTCTCTTCTCCTCCACTCCCGTTCTCTCCCTCACCCATCTCTCTCTCTCTCTCTCTCTCTCTCTCTCTCTCTCTCTCTCTCTCCGTTTTCACCATTAATGCCCCGTCGGTGTTGGTGTATTTGCCGGCGAGCCATGACGCAACAGGCCAAGAGCAAAGACAATCATAGGAGGCGATAGGCAACTCTGTCGCGTCAATAGCAGCGTAAACACCACGCCGCCATTGAAGAAGAAGACCTAGATGATGATGTTTTTCTCGAAGAAGACCTAGACAAGGACGATCAACTCCGTCGCATCAACAGATGCACAAACAGCACGCCGCCATTGAAGAAGAAGACCTAGGCGACAATGTTTTTTCTCGAAGAAGACCTAGACGACGATGTATTTGAGTGTATTCATCGATCTGAGTATATTTGCTCAATTTTCAAAGGAACTTTTACATCTCTGGCCGGAATTCAAGGCTTCTTCTTCTTCTTGTATCTCTAATCTGAGTGTATTTTTTTTCTTATATCTTCAGATCTGGATGTATTCATCATTTTTTTAGAGTAAATATTTGAGTGTATTTACTCAATTTCTAGAGGAACTTTTACATCTGTAGCCGGAATCCATGACTTTTTATTCTTCTTGTATCTCAGATCTGAGTGTATTTGAATGTATTCGTCATTCTTTTGAGTGTAAATATAAAGTATATGTATTTGGCTGATTGAAATTTTGGGCAAACTAGATGTATTTGACTGTATGTGTTGTTTGAATGATCTATACACATATGTATTTGGCTGACAATATTTTAAAACTATGTATTTGAATACACCTGAATACACGCAATACTGTGTATTTGAATACACTTAAATACACGCAAAAAAGTCAAACAATAGCTATGAAATGTAATTAAGAAAAAAATAGCTACGGTTGGTTAGAAGTCTAGAAACTATAGCTATTTATGTAAGTTACCCAAAGGATAAATAATTACTTGGCATAGCTACCTCTAAGAGGTAATTATCGATAATGACTACCCTTTAATTTATTTATTTATATTTAGAAGCTACAGTAATTTTGTAAATTACCATTCATAGCTATACCAAAATACATTAGGTTTGTGGCTTGTATTTCTCCCTCATTCCTCTCTTCTCCCTCACCTCTCTCTCTCTCTCTCTCTCCGTTCCCTCTCTCTCCCTTAGCCTGATCTTCCGTCTCCGCCGGTCATCTTCTACGGCAGAGCTCTAGCGGAGCCCAACCAAACAACCGTCTCTCTCTCTCTCTGTTCCCTTCTCTCATCTCCACACATCACATCTGGCCGGAAACTTCTTCCTCCACCACTACTTTTCACCCTTAAACATCGTCGCCACTCACCATTAGATCCAGATCTGAAATCACGATGTTGCGATCAATCCATTACCGGTGACAAAAACAATAGAGGAGGAAGATCGGAGGCGTCACCGGATCTGGATCTGACGGAGATGCAGGAAATCCATGGCCTCTTCCTCCACCACCGTTTCATTCAAATCCATGGCTTCTTCCTCCACAGTCTGCTGAAATTTAATACGATAATACATCAAAAATATGTATATGTGAAAGTATTTTTCTTTGAATGATTTTAAATACAGGTGTATATGAATCAGTTGTTTTTGTGCATTAAAATACAGGTATATATCAATAATGGCTGAATACATATGTATTTATATATGTATATGATTGTATTTTAATTTGATTGAATTAAATACATGTGTATTTTAAATTAAATGCATTTGAATCATATGAATTTGAATGAATCATAGATGCTGAGTTAAATGAATCATGGATGAATACATATGTATTTGAACATGGTTGAATACATATGTGTTGTTTGACTAAAAAATATACATACATGTGTATCTGACTTATTTATATACAATAGAAACTTGCACATTCAATGTATTTCAATTTGGCTACAATCTAACAATTTCTGCGTGTATCCGAATACAGTCGAATACACACAAATAATGCGCCTGTTGCTCCAAATAGTAGCTAAGAAATGTAATTTTAGAAAAGGTAGCTACAATATTACGTCTCGCATTTTTGTACGTTGAGTTCGTCGAGTACTAGTTGTCCTAGTCTTGGGAAGCGGGACTAATTTTTTGAGGTTACGAGGATAGACATGTCCATCTTGAGTACTTAAGAGAGTAAAAATCATGTTTAGTAAGCTTTGGGAAGGTCTACGACTTGTCGAATCGGTTTTTTAAGTTTACGGCGAAAGTTTAGCAGAGTTCACTTTAAGGCGCAATACGTGGCTCCGCACACCACACGCGAGCCGTTGCATCATGTCCGAGAGACGCAGAACATGCACAGAGATGGTGACAGGAATTTTAATGATCAAGCAAGGTCTGCGACATGACATGCGACTCTCAGACAGTGTCTGCGATGCCACAGACCTCGCCACAGATGATGTCGGTACAGAATTTTCTAGACTACTATAAAAGGACCCACTTCGACCCTCAATCATTTAGTCACCATTTTTGGACCTAAACACTTCCAAAACTCTCTCAACAAGTCCTCTTATGATCTAAGACCAAAATCAAGGGCAAACCAAGTGATTTTAACATAAAGAATTCCATGATCATCATTAGATTGTTTTTTCCCTTGTTGTGTTGAATTTGGAGACTTCTTGGAAGTGAAGTAATTTTGAATCTAGAGTTATCCTTGTGATTGAAGGTAAGTTATCACTCCATCTTCATGTTTATAGTATTATTTTTCCTTTACACAACTTATGGGAAGGAGAAAATATGAAAGTAAAGTTCACGTTGTGCTAGAACTTGTTCTTAGCTATGTTTGAGTTATGAACTGTTCTAGACTTGATATGGTTGTGATGTTGTTGGGCTGGTTTATGTAAATAAAGTTGCATTATGAAGTTTTTGGATTGTTAAGTGAGTTATGAAGATGGAAAAAAGCTAGTGAAGAGTTTGTTGTACCGAAACATGTATAGGATTGAGTAGAACAAGCTACATGAATCTTATGCACATAAGATGTTCGACAAAATATCTAAATGAGTTTTGTTATAAGTTATGAACCCATCGTTGATATGGATAATTCGTTTACTGTAGATAATCATTCATAGAGCATACGAGGACTCGTGGGATCCGTATATTTAAGGAGACAAGGTATGTTAAGGCTGTCCCCTTTCTTTCTTATGGCATGATCATATTGATACAAACCTACACAAATGTCCTTTATAATGACCCTATTCCTAGAAATACTAGAAGCTTATGGCTCTTGATGTTCTTATGACATTATTGATATTTGTCCCATGATTATTGATCTTGATTTATGGTTATTGATCTCATTTATTATTGTTGATCTCATCTTATGGTCATTTTTCCTTCAAGGTGAGATATGTTCAAGATGATAGATCCATAATGATAATCGGGGGTTTACCGACCTTACGTCACTCCGATAGAGTCATAGCTTTTCTTTGAGCTCTCATGCTTGCTTTATCTATATGTATGTATTTTCTCACATCGAGCCGCGCTATAGTCGGCCGGGCAGGTACTTAGATGTGTATACCACTGCAGTGGACAAGTTATGATATTATCCCAGATGCGGGATGAGGATGATGACATGATGATAACACCGAGCCTATACGGCCGGGTACGGTATTATATATGTATGTATGATTTTTTTTTTTTTTTAAAAAGCTAAGCATGCATGACATCCGCCTTAAGAGGCATTCAAAGGTATAGATCGATCTTATTTATCTTATGTTATCTTCATATTTTTATTATGTTGTTACTCATGCCTTACATACTTGGTACATTCGTACTGGCGTCCTTTTGTTTGTGGACGCTGCATTCATGCCCGCAGGTAGATAGGGAGACGGATCAGACCCTTAGGCTTCTTCCTCAGCGTTTGTACAGGAGCGCTTCATTTGTTTCGGAGTTGCAGTTCTGTTGGTATGATTCTTTTGTGTATATATGGGCATGGCAGGGTACTCTCCCATCCTTATTATGTTATGCACTCTATGTAGAGGCTCGTAAAACGTACGTGTACAACTAGTTGTCCTATGACCTCCCTCGGTCCATATTTCGTTATAGCTTTTGGATAACTTTGTCGGCTTGTATACGGGCACACGATACGATGACGTACATATGTATATATCTCTTGTACGTGTCCCTTACGTTTATGACATCTATTAGTTAGCATTATGGCCCACTCAGGTATGATTATGAGGTGCATGTATGTCATGGGGTGCTCGGTACGTTAGCTTCGGGAGCCCGTCATGGCCCCCGGGTTGGGTCGTGACATACAGTTCGAAAGCAAGTATTAAAAAGTAGTTATTTATATAAGTTGCCCAAATAATATTATGTTAATAATCCAAATTTGGGCCCGTGCACAGCATGGGCTAATCACCTCTAGTCTTAATAATAAGAGTATAGAGATAAATACTTTTAGTAAATAAGTGACGTAAAGTAAAATAATGATAGAGAAAATAACAATAAATGTAAGTGCGATAGTGTTTCGCTAATAAGAGAAATGCTTAAATATTTTTTTAGAAAATGCGAATATGATTAGTGCAATATAACAAGATCAATTTTATGACAAGAAAAAATTAACTTACTTGATTAAGACAAAAAAAAAAAAAAAAAAAAAAAGTAAATGCCTGAGTGAAATGATTTTTTTTCAAAATAGATAAATAAAAAGGTGATAATAATAATAATAAAATAATAATTACAAAGAAATTGATCAGAAAAATAATATAGTCAATATTTTAATGAAATGAAGCCCAAAGAAATGAATTAGAAGGAAATATGGAAAAAATTGGATATCAATATATAGACCAATCTTTAATTGCTTTGATTTATCTTCGTCTACCTCAACACTTTTGAAACTAACCACAAGATCAAGTAGAATCACCTTATCCACACAAAACCTGCACTTTGACAGATTTGCTTATAATTGTTGCTCCCTAACACATTAAAAACTATCTTCAAGTGTCCCATAGGCTCTTTTAAAGATTTTGAAAAAAATTAAAATATCATTAAAATAGAAGATAACAAATCCATGAAAATCCTTAAAGATATGGTTTATTAACCTTATGAAAGTACTAGGCGCATTGGTTAATCCAAACGACACCGTGCCACTTATACAAATCATATTTAGTTTTGAAAGTCGTTTTCCACTTATCCCTAGGATTCATTCTAATTGGTGACATATATCTTCTATTCAAATCAAATTTAAAGAATATTTGAGAGTCACGCAACTGATCAAGCATATCATCTAAACGGGGAATAGGATGGTGATACTTTATCGTTAATTGTTTATGGCGTGACAGTCCATGTACATCCTTTAAGTTCCATCCTTTGTTGTCACTAATAGCATAAGCATAGAGCATAGATTGATTCTTTCTCTCAATAATCCCTTATCAAGCAGCTCTTCTACATGCGTTTGCAGTTTCTTTGTCTCCTCGGGGTTGCTCCTCTAAGCAGGCCTCTTTGGAAGTATAGATGCACGCACAAAATCAATTTGATGGTTTATTCCTCATAAAAAAAATGTCCAAAATCCTGCAAAAATTTAGAAACGACCCTAATCAAAGAAAATGTTAAGTTGTTATAGTTTACTAAAACTTCCTTAGAGGTAAGCAACACTATGAGCAATAAGAGGTATTCAAGTATGTTGTAGGCTATGCATCCACCAAATAATGTATGAGGGACCCGGTTGTATACCAGCTCCCTTGTGCAATGCAGTAAGTAAAGAATGCACTATTTTTACCGTGAAAAACTTCTTGCTCGAGGGATTAAAAACCACGACCTACCCCAGTAGGATTTCAACTCCACTACATGAGCAACTTCAGATTACAAACCTATTGTAAGCTAGGAACTAACTCCCATAATCCCTTAACCCTTACAATAGTAGCAACCTAGGAACTAACTCCTGTAGTCCCTCCACCTTTGCAATACACCGATTGCAAACACCTCCACTTGACTACCTCTAGCCAAGGAAACTAAAGTTGACTAACTCTAGCCAAACCCAACTGATACACCTTAGACTACACACTAGCTAAGGGTACCACTTAATTGATTAAAAGGTAAACTGCCTAATAACTACTAAGAATTTGAAATACCTATAACAAATTCTTGTAAAAGAAGAGTAGGTTTACGAGTTAAAGCATATAAAACAAAGCTTAAAACAAACTAAGAGAATAAAAGCATCTTCGAGTTGGAAACGTATCCTTCGCTTTTGATTAACTTTTTGTTGAACATTGAGTATCTTGTGACGTGCCGCACCTTTTGAGTGATTTTTAGGTTTTCCAAGTGATACACAATATGTTGCAACATGTTGTATATATAGTGGGAAGCATGTGGGATGAATAGCGACCACTCATTCAATATTTGACCTAAAGCATGGGCCAGCTCAACTGCTGTACTTGTGCAGTGAATAGCTCTACTTTATAGCTATCTCTGCTTAATGTGCAAGGTACACAGAGAGCAGATCGTAGACCAGGTCTCTATCTGGTTCTGAATCAGTTTGACAATCATGAAAAAACGAATGCACTTGAGCTTATCAATTTCCCCTTTTTTGATGATGATAAACTTACAGACGATGTTTCCCTTGAGAACCAGCTTCCCAATGGTCCCCCTGCAAAGCAGACCATTATTTTCAAGACCCTTGTAACATGTTAGCAACAACAACAAAACAAGAAAGATTTCCAACTGGAAGACTAGATCACCACATTATCAGTACATTTCAATCCTCCAGTTCTTTCCCCTCGACTTTAGCCCATTCATTTCAACACTATATAAACCTCTCAATATCTTCCCCCTTTGGGCATCATCAAAAAAATCTCTCAATACCGAGTCACCGGAGTAGATACCAGTGAGAGCAAGCTAGCAAAAAGGTGTAGTAACATAGTAATCACAATATAGATAGTAGTTGAAATAGTAAAATCATATGTTGAATGAACTACTATTGTACCAACAGGAAAAGATAGGGAAGTAGATCATCACATAGCAGCACAGAACTAGAGAACAAGGAAAAGAAAGGACAGAGACTGGGAAGAGTTTGCTTAGGAATGGGTTACTGGGAATGATTTAGATCGTGAAGAATCCCGTCAATTCTATCAATAATTTCACCCTGATCCTGAAGCATTTGGTGCCGGAGTTCTTCCACTCTTGCTTTCAGCTGATCCTTCAGGAAAGCATTCTCATCCTTTAGTTGCTTAATTTCAAATTTTCTACCTTTAGGGCTTTGGTCAGGACAAAGATGGTGGAACCCGTTCCTTCGCCGACACATTCACAATCTTCTAGATCGCCATCGAGAATGTGTTCTCTCGTTTTTCCAAGGTTGCTTTTCCAGCTCTTACGTTGAAATGCCCCATTTTTGTCGTTAAGAAACCATAGGATGACCAGGTTCATTTTCCCGAATGCACACTGCTTTGATCATTTGTCCGGTCATGATGGCTGGTAGATTGATCGGTTCAAAGGCTGATAGAGCTTTCATGAGAACCAAATGTGCCAGAATGACGATATCACTTCCTCCAGTTCTTGGTATGAGTACTTTGTCCACAAATTCAAAGACCAGTTGATAAACAGGCTTGATCTCTCTTTTGAAGAGTTTTTTCGAAGTCGACAATCCATTCTTAATAATCACATTTTTAAGGAGGTGGAAGCTCCAAATACATCCCTTACACCTCTATAGTCGCTACTCTCCCGTAATTTCCAGTCATTGATTCATTCAAAACAAAATCACCATATTTAATGTTAGTGGCCGGTATTATTAAGGTGACATAGGTTTGCACACAGTTCATCCACTTCAGTTTCGTATACGCGATGAGCTGGTAGAGTAAAAAGATGAGTCCAATTTTAAAATTCCAACATTTCCAACAATTCTTTCATGCCAGTCTCCTCCCCTGGCTTGTATCGATCATCATTCCAAAAAGAACTTTTTGATTCCAAAAGTATGAGTTTGATGTTGATAGGTATGAGTTTTTAGCACTATTAATGGAGTAGTTTTGTTGACTTGAGTAGAACAACTCAGATAGAGATGTGGATTTTCCCTAAGTTCTGCGATTACAGGCTCCAAGAGAAATAGAGTCGCTGGTATTTTGGTTTGAGGAGGTTGGATCATATGAGGATGATGACACAGGAACCATTTTACTTTGGTTAGAGAGCAGTTTGTCACACTAGGCAGTATTTAGCAGTAGGAAAGAGGTGTGAAGCGATGTGAACCAGAGAAGGCATTATGTAAAAGAGAAAGATTGATGGTGATAAAGCAAGAGAGCCTATAGTTGCTGTTAAGGTTGTCATGACGATCGCTTCGTAGCAGATATAAAGAGAAGGGGTATTGGTTCGTAATCAAGCGCCGATCCAGGGATTCATTTTTTTTTTTTTAAAGTGGGAGACACTTGACCGACTTGGTACTATAAGTAGTTAAGAAAACATATAAAAGTGCTGAGAGAACTACTAACCTGAGTCATAGGGAGATCGGGTCTCTAAAATATTGACAGTTTTGAGCATCAATTCTGAAAACTTTTTCATGCGCTGTACTGCACTTCCCATGTGTGCATAACCCCTTTTCTGTCGTATCCACCTTTTTATCCAGTATTTTCACATTCTGCTTTTGTATCTTGCTTATCTTCTTTCTTGCTTCCCTTGGAGTGATTAAATTTTGAACTACAGATTATGATATTGAAATGTGTCCATTCCATTAGATGACAAGGACACACATCCTGACATGAAGGCTTTGAGGAGAGACTTCTCAAGTTAACTCAGGAGATTAATTCACTATTTCCTTTCTTCTCTCTCTCCCTCGTTTCACACACGATGTCGTTGTTTGGATTTGGAACCCAAACCAAAGGGGTCCCTTATAATTATAGAAGGGATGGATCAAGTTCCTTTTCGCCCAAATAGGCAGCTCATTCCCTTTCTCCTTCTGGGGTCCTTTCTTTTGAGAGCTAGTTTCTTTTGTACCCAAAATTACTCTCCTTGTGATAAACTCTCTGTTTCTCTTAACCGATTCAATTCTTGCTTTGCAAGACTCCTTGTAGTGACCTACTTTTCCACAATGGGTGCACAAACAATTTTCAGTGGTGGAGACTGATACGCTCAAATTACACCTATAAGTGGCGTAAAGCGATCGTTGTCAAATATAATAACCCAATAAGGTTGGGGTCAAATCCCACAGGGAATATGGAGAGAAAAGGGTACTAATTGTATGTGATACTAGTCTTTAAAGGCTTTAATCCTATTCCAAATAGTTTGAAATATTTGTTGTGTAAAGTAAACGAATACTTTGACTTGAATTCTAATTAATACGAGAGAGAGACTAAGGTTGTGCTCCCAGCTTTGATTAGATATTATGCTTCAGGTTTCAATGTGATATACTTCTAATGGTTGTTCTAAGAGCATGCACTCGATCTCTTAAGGACTTCTAATGTTTCCCAACAGCTAGGCCGTATTTTTCTCTTTATGATTTTTCCAAATGCGAAAAGTTGAAATCAAGAGCGACCAATAATGCCAATTAGACTTGTTCTTATTCCTAAGTTAGTCTATTAAACGAGTTAACGCCCCGAGTCATTGTTATTCAATCTTACCAATGCTAACTCTCTTTCCCAAGAAAAGTTAGTATAATGGCTTAGGCTAATGCTTGCAATCATTACCCAATGCTAAAACACAAAGATGAATAAATACCAACAACCATTATGCATATATCAATAGTAGAAACCCATTCACATAATACCATCATGGTCCACAACCTTAGAACTAAAATTAGCTACTCATCATTTTGTTTAGCAAAGAAAGCTTAAAAGATAACATAATGTACTTACAATAGTAATACAATGTGGAATGAGGGTGAAGTTGATGCCTTAAATGCTCCAACAACTTCACAAAAATCCAAGACTTGAAGTTAATGCTCCCAAAAGAATTGAATAAATGTTAAAAACCTAACTTTAAGTATTTATAGGGCCAAAAATCGCGCCAAAGTTAAGACAAAAAACACCACAGATCATTACGGACCGTAACACAAATTCTGTTACGGTCCGTCCTTCCTCGTTCCGTCCTTTGTCGCCTTGATATTAAGTCAACCGTTACGGCTTCTTTCGACGGACCGCAACATTGTGTTACGGTCCGTATCTTCTGCCGGATCATGGCTTCGCCTTTCGGTGTCCAATGTTACGCCACAACGTTACGCCCCGTAACCTACATTATGGACCGTCCTTCTGGGCATAACATGTGACAATACTTAGGCTTCTTACTGGAAATTCCCCTTAGATTACGGTACACGTTACGGCCCGTAACATGAGTTACGGACCGTTCTTTTGAGCGGCACGAATCTGGATCTTCCTCTCAGGGTACGGATCACGCTGACGGTCCGTAACTCGAGTTACCGACCGTCCTTTTGCTCCAAGTTGTCCGTTTTCGGCATTTCTCATCATTCCGTTCCTTAGTCAACCAACCCTACAAAACACCAAAATAACATAAGAACCGATGTAAAAACACTTAAAAACAAGCAACACTTCTAGTGAAAAAGACATAAAATGTCCTAAATTCATGGCACATCGTAGACATATTTTGTCGGGATTGGCAGGGTCTTCACTTTCACAAAACCACTTCTTCTTTATCACTTCCCTTACTCGTACATGGCGGATGATCATCGAAGACCGGAGTCCATTTGAGAGCTCTATCAAGATCAAATTTGATTCTATTCAAGTATTCATTTGCTTCTCTCAATCCTCGGTAATGAGACTCAATTTTGTCTTTTGAGTTGCATCTTGGCTCAGTGAGCTACCGGATTAAGCTCTTTTCTTTTAAGACGCGCCTTTGTATCCCTTTCAATTCCTTTCTGACATAATATTGACTAATTAGTCTCATTAACTTGTTCCCTCATCTCTCTAGTTCACACCAACATATTGTCTCTTTTCGAGTTCGAAATCACCGATTTAAGCTAACGAGTGCACCTTTCGTGACAGGACACAGGGTATGTCGAATTAGCATGCCCGATGCCGCCTCGAGTTTGATTCGAGTAGGCTTTAGGTTCTTCTTTACTCAAGAAGATTTACCTCTCGCATCTTCATTACTCTCTTCACTACTATCCGAGTACGATTTTGCCATGATTGCAAAAATTGACTCATATTTAGAAACTTCATTTCTATGACCACCATTGATGTGTTCCTTTTGTCATCTTCTTCTTCGAGACTCATCGAAATAGTCCCTCAATGCAGCACAAGTGCTTGTTTTATTATAGCATCGGCCTTCTTTTCTTCAACTTTCCTATCGGGAAGCTGGTTCCTTCTTGCAGCCTTCACATCCATTGCGTATGTCCTACTTGCTTTAGAGGCACTCTTTAGCAAAGTGACCGGGTCTCCCACACCTATGGCAAGAATATTCATTTATTTTGAGACTTTTATTTAAAGCTTCCATCTTCTGAATTCCACCAATTTTCCAAATCAATTTATGGAATCTTCGTGTGAGATATGCCAACTCTGATTCGTCCTCATTCGAGTCTTCCCTAGCTTTGAGAGCTGAGGTCCTTTCTCGATTTCATTCTTTCTTCCTTTCTTCATAGACATCTTCATCTCATATGTCTTAGAGCTCATCGACAGTCAATGTGCTGATATCTTTGGCTTCGGAGATGGCATTTACCTGGCTATCCCGAATGTGCCCCTTTTAAAAAATTTCTTTCCGTTTTTGGGGGTTATGATAACGTATCC
>NC_081342.1:14643034-14682367 GCF_029784015.1 Lycium ferocissimum | reverse complement strand
ATTTCAATCCAAGATACATTCTAACAACTTAATCAAGATACTACTTCCCGTCAAAACCTTCAGCTCAATGAAAACAATAACAAACTAATAATTCATATACCAACAATATCATACAAGTCTCATAACCTTCCATACATGCAAAAACATTATATTCAATTCAAATGCTTCAATCCTGATCTCCACGACTACTCAACTTCACAGAATGATTATGCATTCATAGGTAATATAAAATCCTCAACACAACAACAACCCAAACACAAAATAAAATTGATTCATCTTCCTTCACCTTACAACTCACACACACGGCTACTTACATAGCACACACACCTCACGGCTTCAACATACATACACAACTACAATCTCTCGAACTCGTTCTGACTTTCATTTCCACGTAACATCCGCAGCAATATGACAAACACCAAGTAACACAATTAGAACATGATTTTCACACACACATGTAGGACACCTCGCGGCCCTGCATCCTCATTGCCTTTCATGAATTTTATCCATTTTAAATGCCATTCTGACATCATGAGAATATCCATAACATACAAAGAAGGATGAATTCTTACCTTGTTCTTGATTAGCTTCACTTGGCTAGAACTTGGCAACTTGTATGATTGTGAGTTCTTCTTGCTTTAACAACAACTCCACCTTGTTAAGGACCTTCTACTTGGTAGGGAGTGATTTTTGGGAGGAATTTTTCTCTCAACTTTTCTTGGAATTTTTCTTTGGCGAGATGGCACTTCTGACTCCTTCTTTCTCTTGTTCTTCTTTTCTTGAATTTTCTAGAAAGTTTTTATGGAAATAAAGATGACTTTCTACATAATTATACACAAGTCTTCCACCAAATTTCCCATATTTGTAAATTGGTCCTTAAACGTAAAATTATAACTACATGGTCCACTTTCTTTCCTTCTTGAAATTTCAAAAATTCATGAGTCGGGGATGACTTGGTCATCTTTTATTAGAGTAAAACAAACCCGCTTCATGGGCCTAGCCCATGCCATGGCCGGTTGGGCCTCTCTTTTTTGCTTCCAAAAACAATTAATCCAAACGATTGTATTTCATAGTAAGTGATATTTCATAGAAGTGTTTCCCAAGTCGGAAGCTTTACCCACTGAACTGCTAGCAATAATTCCTTCCTAAATTTCATAAACCGTTCGTATATAACAAAATAAAAATAGGGGCCTTGCTCGTCGATCTCCATAGTGTCTTGAATCATCCGAACGCGCAAAATGCGGGATATAATAACATTTCATACTACTGTGGTGAGTATGTTGATCTTGGAGTTCTTCGCGCATTTGTGTTATTACTTCGTAGAGCGGTTTGAAGAGCTTCCCGGATCTCTTTGCCGATTGAGCACGCGGAGCCTCAATTGTATTCATCAGGTCCTTTTCCACACACAAGGATCTTCTTGGCTTTATAACTTTTCTCCACTGCCTTCCTGTCAGTATCATTGTATTCTTTCCTTGTTTTGGCAGTGGTTTTTACATCATCTTCACCTGTGTGTACTGGAATATAGGGACCATCACAGATGATGTCCCACAACTCTGAGTCTTCAGCCATGATGAAGTCATGCATTCTAGTCTTCCACCACCCATAGTATTTTCCATTAAATGCGGGTGGCACAGTGAAGATTGACGCTTACCTTCGTATTGGGTGGAGCAGCCATTTTACAGATTCTTTCTAGGTGTTAACCTTTTAGAAAGCACATGCTCTTATACCAATTCTTGTAGGCTATGCGTCCACCAAATAATGTATGAGGGACCTGGTTGTGTACCAGTTCCCTTATGCGATGCGATAAATATAGAGAGCCTTTTTTACGATGAAAAACTCCTTGCTCAAGGGATTAAAAATCACGACCCACCCCGACAGGATTTCAAGTCCCTTTGCGCGAGCGACTTGATTCTGACTGTTGTAAACTAGGAACTAACTCTCGCCAATCCCTCGACCCTTATAATAGTAGCAACCTAGGAACTAACTCACTTGTAGTCCCTCGGCTACACTGTCTGCACCGATTGCAAACACATCCTTGACTACCTCTAGCCAGAAACTAAAAGTTGACTTGTTATACTACGAACCCGTAATACACCTTAAACTACACATAGCCAAGGTACTACGGTACAACCTTTGTAAAGAAGAGTAGGTTTACAAGTTAAAGCACATAAAACAAAGCTTAAAACAAACTAAGAGAATAAAGCATCTTCAGTGTTGGAAATAGATCCTTCAGTTTGTGATTAACTTTGTTGAACACTTGGAGTATCTTGTGACGGCTGCACCTTTTGAGTGATTTTTAGGTTTTTCGAGTGATATGCAATATGATGCAACATGTTGTATATATAGTGGGAAGCACGTGGGATGAATAGAGACCACTCATTCAATATTTGACCTAAAGCATGGGCCAGCTCAACTACTGCACTTGTGCAGTGAGTAGCCCGGCTTTACAGCTGTCTCTGCTTACCGTGCAAGGTGCACATAGAGTAGATCACAGACCAGGTCTCTATCTGGTTCTGAATCAATTTGACAATCGTCAAAATACGAATGCACTTGAGCTTATCAAAGTCCTTGATAATACAGAGGTTAAGGCTTGAGAATTAAAAAAATGCAGAAACAAAAAAGATAGAATTTAAAGACAAAAAATTAAAGATAGAAAAAAAATTCTCGGAAAAATAAATGAAAAGGAGAGAGATGAATGTGAGGTCGAGAGAAAAACTAAGAGAATCTGAGTGAGGTTATTGTTTATTCTAATTTTAATATTCCCGTTTCTTCTAGTAGCACTACAAGTAAACAATTTTTTAGTGGCGACTGGACAACCTAAGCCACCGAAACTAGACTTTTTGTGACGGCAGGGAAATGCTCCTAAAGGTATTTGTTTTAGTCGCAACTACAAAGTGACATAATCAGTGGCGACCTAGAATGTGTCGCCACTTATAAGGACAATTAAAACTTAAAAATTTATCTCCCAAGTAGTGAAAATTTTGGTGAAAGATCTTTTGTTGCGACCTTATAATCGCTACTTCTTTCTATTGCTGCGACTTATTAGCCACTAATTATTATATTTAGTTTATTTTTATTTATTTGTTTTAAAAGGAGAAGACGTATAGTAATAAACAAAAAGAACCAAATTTCCTTTTAAGAATTCATGGATTTATGTAATGATGAGTTCAATATTAAAAATCTTAATGGTTAAATCCATTACATTTAAAATTTTAATTCACCTCCGGAAAGGATAAATTAAGAATGTATAAGGTTGTCAATTGGTATACTTTATATTTGTCATAAAAGATTTTTAATTCTCATTTCTACCTCACATGCTCGCCAATACGAGGAAATCAACTTATTTATTACAGTATATATATATTTTTTAAATATAATTATTCTGTTATGTTCTTTAACTTCCGCTAGTTTCAGAGAACAAAGGCAGTTGTTTGAAATAATTTGACGGATATTATTATATGCTTAGTCAATAACACGAGAAGAAAAATCGCAAGATTTTCTTTCAGTTGTCTTTTTTTTCCTCCAAAGGTGGGGTTCCTTTGACTAAGTAACCACTCATGAATTAATTAAGGTGCTCATGAGACCACAAATGCATAAGAGTACCGTCACCACATGTGATCAGACAAATTAAGGTGCTATGAATACGTGTACACAATCTACTTTGAATTCTAGCACATATAGTCATATATAATATTCTCTGTTCTAAAGCGTGTTAAACGCATTTGTAGATATTGAATTTCCTTGTGTTTGAGATTTACATTTGTCTGTCGTATGATTCGTAAAACGGTGACTTTAATTCTTAATGGACAAATAATAACTTCCAGTATTAATCTTCAAGTAATATTAAAAAATATTAACTTTGATTTAAAAAAGCAATACTTACCATGCCTACATTGTTAAATATTTTGTAATATTTGGAGGTCTTAAATTAAAATGGAACGTATTCGAAAAGCGTACGACTATTCGAAGATTTCATCTTTTTAAATCTATATAAATATAAGGACAACTCGAAGTAGCGTAAGAAAAATCTGACAGGTATAACGCGAAGCTATTGTATTCTTGAGAGAATTCTTTATTCCCCAAATTATACATCGTCTGATATCTCTTGAGAAAGCCGATTCTCCACGCCTCAAAGCAATTATCTTCTTCGATTATATTTACTTATTTTTCTAACAATTTTAAAGAGATATTAAATTGAGACGAAGATACAATTTCTGCAATGGGTGGAGACTTGGAAAATAAAAACTGATCGAGTGATTGACAGATAGATGAAGAAGAAAGACGCTAGATGAATTGGGTTGCCTGACGTTGGATCATTTTTCCACGGAAGATGGGATTATTAATGGGAAAAAGAGAATTCCCAGGATTCAATTTCATTAATCAACGAAAAGTACTGGACATCAATATGGTCTACTGTGATAGATGCAATACTTGGAAATGGAAGCATCATTGTTTACTGATAGTAAGTGAAACGGTGTGAAACCAAATGGTAAACCCACTGACTTTGTTGGCGTGTCTGTGGATACGAAAGAAATATTGACGAGGAAGTGATTTGATTTTTTGAACAAGTCCCGCCACATAGTCTCTCATGTACTGACATAGTTTCATATGTACAACGGAACGAAGAAAATGACCATGATACATGAGCAACGTACACATTGTTGCACATGATGATCTTGAAATGCATTCCAATTAAGTATAAGAATAACATAGTTTATATGCTTATTATAAATTTGTTATTCTGCACCAAAGAATATTATCATGGCATAACTATGTTGCATAAAGATCATATGAATTTTACTTTCAGATTAAATGGATACGGTGTTAGATTAGGCGGATGCATTATCAATTGAAACTTATGGTTCCCAACAATCTCAAACTAATAATAATAATAACCAAATTTTTTAAGAAATTATATTACAATATAAGAAGAAAACAAAAAGAAGAAAAATGAGGCAAAAGAATAAAGGAGAAATTATATTACAGAGAACTCTTTTTAGTTTGACTTACTATGGGGTTTTTAGAAGGAAAAAGTAGAAACAAGTATATTACAATATTAGGAAAGAGGTCATTCATTTTGGCACCGGGGAACCAACATCAAGTTTTTGTACTAGTTCCCAGCCCAAAATTTTTATATTTTCACTGGCTTTTACAGTGTGAATATAAGATCCGTGCAAAGGTTATGGATTTTCGGGAGCCCCCACATAGTACTGTGGACCCGCCCCTGGGTTGTGGGATGATATATATATGAATTCCTTTATTTTGATGGATAATATTTAGGCTTGAAAGTTAGAATAATTTAAAATCTAGACAAAATGTACTTTATTTGTAGATCATTTTAGGTACATTAACGGTTGAAGCGTTTTTGTAATTAACGTCTTCGTATTATAACAAATAAGTTTATAACGGTGAATGCTTTAATTGGCACCAAAATGATTTACAAAGTAATTCTAGTTCATATGGGTTGTGAAAAGGGTAATTTGAAAGACATTTTATATGAATTTGATGTCTTAATATAAAGTATTGATACTTTGTGCATTATAATTGACAACAATATGATATTGAATTGCCTAGAATATTTCATTTGAAATATTTAAAATGTGGGGAGTGTTTGACTTATGATTAAAAGTCAATATTGAATTCAATGTTAGTATAATCTTGAAGAACTTGAGACATAAATTGCATAGTTCTTCAACTCCCACAAAATGCTTAGGGAATATTGATGTGGCAGTGAATGAATTCATAATTTTGCCGGTCTCGGTGATGCCTAGTTGATGAAACAACTAATTTGAAATTTGAATATGATTGAGACCATACGTCTTTTCAAAAATATTGTGTTCTTTTATGCAAGGGTGTCACTTGAAATGTTATGTTCTCTTGTGTAAAGATGTCATTTGAGAGGTTCTTACTTTTATAATAAGATTTCAAGTATTTAGTATTATTTGGAAATGACACTTAAAATGTTTAAAGTGTGGGGGGTGCTTGGCTTATGATTGATAGCCAATATTATTTGAAGAAGTTTAAGATATAAAATTATTTCTTCAACTCTCACAAAATATATTTTTGGTATGTATATTTGATATAGTAGATAGTGAATTTACAACTTCACAGTTTTGGTGATGATTAGTTGATGGAACTACCAATTTGATAGTTAGGTTATGAGCCTTCCTATAAATGTTGTGTTCTTCCATGAAATAGTGTCACTTAAAAGGTATTGACTTCTCATGAAAAGATGTGTCTGTTAGACAACCCTTTGTATATAGAGAGATATGATGTTCATGAACATAGGCCTTTTTGGTCTATAAATTTAAGAATCATTTGATCAAATGATAAGAAAAAAAAATCCACTTTAAGATGGATTTTTACCTTGAATGGAGGTGTTACTTTTGGGCATGAAGCCAAACTTTTATTCCATAATATATGAAATATTGAGCATACATATGCTAGAAGAGAAGAGAAATGATTGAGAAATGCATATGTTATTAAGAGTTGTGGCCACAACTGGTGCAATCATTCTCTTTTATTATTTTCATAATGATGCTACATTAAGATCATCCAACAATCATATATGTAATGGGAAGTCTAGTCGTGTTGGTATATGATAAGCATATGTGAAAGATTTTCTTTCAATCTGTCGCGACAATGATTTATGTTGAGCTTGCAAGATTTATTTAGAAGAAATGCAGTACAAATAAATTGTGAGGGAATAAGGCTAAAACCCTTAAACTAAACACAAGTAATGGGAACCCAACTTTGAGTTAGTATACACTCTAACAACACAAGTTCAACGGGTAATAACAAGTTACTTTGTGTTGCTAAAGCACGAGTCAACAATATGTTTAGAGCCTTGAATCTAATGTATTGCATACTGTTATGTGAGGAATGAAGGAGATGTTAAATGCTTGAAATAACATGGGCATAGTGGCAAACCCCATAGTGCAAATGTTATGTTCTCTTGTTATAAGAAGAGGTTGAATTAATTCTTAATGAAATTAGTAAATATAAAATTATTTCTTCAACTCTGATATTGAGGACATAGTAGCTAAATTTCACCTATATGAATATTGAAGTGTTGTCACTTCAAAGCAAGACTTAAAGGGTTGGTCTTGTAAGTATTCATGAAATCAGGATGAGCGCATGGCCATAAACGTTTTAAAGTATAATACTAGGTTTTTTATGCTACTAAAAAATATTATGTGTGTGATAATTTCGATTTTGACACATGGAGTTGTGGTTCAAATCTTCAAAGATATCAATTACTTCGTCAGAACTGTAAAGTATTTACACTAATGGAAAGTTCAAATCTATTATAAGACACTCTCCGGTATGCCTAATATTATAAGAAAATATTACAAACTAGTGGGGGATTGTTAGATATTTTGTAATATTTGGAGGACTTAAATTGAACAGACACATCTGTTCATGAAAAGCTTGCATAACATCGACTATTCGAAAAGTCATCTCACAAATCTATAAATACAAGGACACTCAAATATTGTAAGCATAAGAAAAATGCATGTGTATAAAGACTACTAAGTAGTGTGATAATTTAGAAAATCTTCATGGATATCAATTATAACACAAACTTTGTTGTATGCCTAATATTATAGATATTACAAACTAGATGAAGTAATATTTGGAGAACTGATGAAACAGCTTTGTATTTTTTTTCAAATACGTATACGAACAATGTCTCTTCAAGAAAAATTGATTCTCCACGCCTTAAAACAGTTATTGAGTTCGATTATATTTACTTATTTTTCTAAGATACGTAACATTGAAAATCAGTAAAATTGACTATCAAAGCTTTTTGTGACACTAAAATTAGGAGTTAGAGGAAGTAATATTTGTGGATGGATATGTAGTGGGAGACTGTGTCGTAAAATGAATCTTGTTTTATTAATGCGATTCACAAGTAAACAGTCAAAGAAAATGTTATTCACACGGCGGCTTGACCACTAAACTATACGCTAAACTATCCATCAAAATGTCTAGATCCTTTTCCACTGTTTGAACTATAAACGTTGATCTTGTCCAATTTAGACTTAAAATGGGACGTAAAGTCATTTCTTTTTAAATAAAGTTTGAGTATTAGAAATTAAATTCGGAATAAATATCACTTTTCTTTTAAACTTCGTCAGTTCCTAAAAGTGCTCAAAGGAGAATCTTTTATAAAGCGTACAATATCTCAATTTATCAATAAGGCTAGCTAGTTTTTATTTGGAATCTCCATTTATTTGATTTATTGCCTTATTTACTTGTGAATTGACACAAATTATTATCATGACTGAGAGACATTAATATGAGCAGTTTCTTTGCTAATGAATTACTCTACTCATTGAAAATGAGCTAGCTAGATGAACACGTAGGAAGAAATAGGTTGGTTGAAGAATCTGTCCATCAAGAATTACCTAACATATTTAATAGTAAAAGAACCCTTAATTACGTTTGTATCGCATCTGGTCCTTGTTCCCAGACAGGCTGTGGAACTCTATCAAAGTGAATAAGCATAGTTAAACTTAACAAAGCATATAATTGTGGTAATATGGTTGACAATATTGGTGGTGGTGATAATAATTAGGACCGGTGATAAACAATAGGGTTGACTGCGACGATAATGATGATAATTATGATGGAGAAAATAGTTAGTAGTAGTGCTTGACAATAGTTGTGCATGGAATAGTGAATGTTATTGGAGATTTGGTGGTAGATGTTAATGGTATCGGTGGTGATGTTTGTTTGTGATAGTAGTGGTGGTAATTGAAACTTTGAAAGTTGTGATGGTAAATAAGATATTTATTGATTGGTTTAGATTTTTTGTTTTTTTTTTAATTAAGTGCTAAGAGAAATTATACAAATTAAATAGAAGAGAATATCATGATTGATGTACTTTATCAAATAAAAAGATTTGATTCTTTTCAAAATGTCTATATTGCTTATTTTCTTGTAGAATAATGTTAAAAAATTTGTAGTGGTTGCCTTAGTTGAAAGAAGTTCTACAAAACTAAAATAAGTAAAGTCTTGCCTAAGATCAACAATGTCTCAGAAAACAAAAATATTAGAAGAGATTGATTATCAAAGAAACTTAACAATTTTGAATCTCTAAAACCTATAAAAGATTTTTTTTAATAAAAATATACATGAACTTCACTAAATAAATTTAAGGTTTCTTATTAGTTTGGCTTCTTAGAGTTGCGCATTTGCATATTTAGAAATATGCAATGAAATAAATAAATAGATTGCAATAAATGAAGCACAAAACAAACATAAATTACTAATTACATGAGATATTTTGTATCTCAAAGATAACATAGCTTTCCTCAAAGAGTTTTTTCTTTTATTTTTAAACTTGCATTAAAGTCATTTGACTGGGAAAGCGACGCTGCCGTGAGCCCTTGACGAGGAAAAAATCTCCAAATTCTCTTAATTTTCTAATGTGCTGTGAAAGATGGAAGAGGCAACAACCAAATACTAGGTTGTTAAAGACGATCATGGAGCGGGATTTCGTAGGGGGTTCAAAATATAAAAAAGTAAACATACGAAGAAGCCTAGGGGTTCGAACATCTAATATATATACATAAAAAATAATTTTTAACCTTGTAAAACGGTGTTTTTTTCAAAGGGGTTCGGATGAACACCGCTTTTCTATGTGTCTCCGCCTTGTTGTTAAAGAAATTCATAAGAAAATGCTCTCTTTCCTTAATTTACTTGTTCAGTTTGGGAAATCAAGAGATAATTTACCATTTCATACCTATTTTACCCTTATTATTAGTTATTGAGTTGGAAACTATTTAATAAATTGTTAGTGGCTGCACAACTTTAAAAGTATGTTCGATTGATTTCAATCATTAGATGACTTAGTAATAATTGAGGATGATAAATAGTAAAAGTGGCATTCTATTTGTCAAGTCAATACATGACAAGTAAAAATGGACACAGGAAATGTATAATTGACAGACGTTGCTCTCAACCATTGAAAAGTTTTTAGATTTTGAGAAACCTATAATATCTACCGACGAAAAAAGAAAAATTGAAGCATTCAAAAGCATGATAGAATGAATGAGATTCTTCCGCCTTTAATAGGAGATTTTGCATTTGAGCCCTAATAAAATAGCAAATTTCATTACCATAAACAATTAGTCAACCAATCATGTCGTTCCTGAATCGCTCACAAAAATAATATATAACCTTAAGGCTAATTCTTGGCCTAATCGCATACCAACTTCTGAGCACTTGCGATACGAGAGGTCACAAAAGATTGACATAATTTTGTATTATGCCCTTTGTTTTACCTATCTTGTAAAATTCTTCATAAGTCATGATGGATTGACATGATTTGATACTATTTTTATTTTATTTATCTTATTAGATCATTCACAAGTTATGACACATTGGCATGACTTATTTATTTTTATTCTACTTATCTTATTTTTGTTGTTTGTTGTTAAATTTTTCACAGGTCATGACGTATTAGTCATACTTCATTAAACCCACTGATGCCTGCCCATACTTCATTTTCTTCTCTTTATTAATTAATGATTTCACGTAAGCTCCTCAAAATTTAAGAAACTATCACCGAAAGCTTTCACAATTCAAAAGAAAATGTATTTACACTGATATATCACCCTTTTTTTTTTTTGGTTAATATTTCTTAAGAGTATCTTACGTGATTAAGAGTTTGTTTGGATGAGGCATAACTTACGACTTATATGCATGCATAATACAAGCCTGACTTTCGACTTAAAAACAAGTGCTTAAAAGCACATTTTTATCCTATCCAAGCACTACAAAAGTGATTAAAAGCTATTGTGGCTTAAAAGTATAATATATGGAGTTCAGAAATTAAAATCAGTCTGAATTTAAAGACTGCAATAAAAATTAGGTGGAGTTGTTAAGGAAATTAAAAAAGACCGTTAAATTAATGTATTTCAGGTAAATTCATCCCCACAGTACTATATGTCTAGGCCATGGTCCCCAGATTATTATCTCTTTTAATTTTAGGCCACAAAAAATTTCCAAAGTTTCTAGCACCTTGAACCCCCAGTTTAATTATAAATACGACCATCTGAACTCATACTTTTAACAACAAAATATTCCCATTCATTACTAGCTAGCTCTACATTAATCAATATGCATTTTCTTTCTCAACTCCTAGCACTATTTGTTCCATGGCTCTTAGCCTTTTTTGTTGCTCGCAAATACAAAACTAGAAATAGAGCAAATGCACATAATGCAAAGAGTAATAGTATTACTATATCAGCTGCTGGTGCACCTAAAGCTCCTGGTTCGTGGCCTATCATAGGTCACCTCCATCTACTTAAAGGGCAGCTCCCCGTCTGTCGAACCCTTGGTCTCCTGGCTGATAAATATGGACCCATTTTTCAACTTCAACTTGGAGCCCGTCCAGCTCTTGTTGTTAGCAGTTGGGAAATGGTTAAAGATTGCTTCACAAATGGCAATGACAAAATATTTGCTAGTCGACCTAGCATGGTATTAAGCAAGTACTTCTACAGCGGCAAAGTTTTTGCTTTGGCACCTTACGGACCATACTGGCGCGACATTCGTAAAATGGTAACTCTTGAACTCTTAACCAACACTCGCCTTGAGATGTTGAAACATGTCCGTACATCAGAAGTGAATTGTTGTATTAAAGAATTGTACTACTCGAATTGGAGTAATATTAGTAACGATTTTCCTGCACAAGTGAATTTAAGTAGCTGGTTTGAGCACATAACGTGCAATATAATCATCAGAATGCTTGCTGGGAAAAGATTTTCAAGCAGCGTAAATGAAAAGAGTGGAACAGAGGAAATGCAATTCAAAGAATCGATAAAGAAAGCTTTGTTACTAGGTGGAACTTTCGTTGTTTCCGACGCAATTCCTTCACTTGAATGGATGGATATTGGTGGACACATTAAAGCCATGAAACAGACCTTTAAAGAAGTTGATAGTGTATTTGATAGCTGGTTAAAAGAACACATCCAGAAAAGAAAAGATTGTGATACTAATTCTCCGAATGGAGACCAATCTGATTTTATTGATGTGATGCTTTCGACTCTTCCAGAGGAAACTATGGAGTCTGGATACGATCGTGATGCCATTATCAAGGCAACAACGTTGGTAAGCTGTTATTTGTCGTTTTAGCCCAAATTTATGTTCCACAAAATTTCTTTTACATAATTTTTTTGAACAGTCACCTAGTTCACATATTATATATTCCCTCTGGCCCATGTGTTGTTCCACTAGCTAAATATACGCAGAAAACTAAAACAGTACTGACAAAAATTTTAAATACAACAAATTTAATTTGTAACTTACAGTACTGATCATCAACCAACTTACAGGATGATATTTACACTAAAAAGCAAATTAATCTGTGAAGGAAAATATATTGAACAATGATAAAATTGACTACCAATTATACTCTATATATGTAACAAAAATTATGAGAAAGATGAAGTATTCCCTTTCTCCCAATATATATGTCACACTTTCATTTTAGTTTGTCATGAAAAGAATGTCATCTTTCCATACGACTTAACTTTAAAGTCTTTATTTAGCACTTAATGAGATAATTTATATATAGTCACACAAATGCTTATTTCAAATCAAAGTTTCGAATAAAAGAAAATTGTGTCTAGTAAGATATTGCCACTTAAATCAGGATGATGGAGTAATTTATATTCGTAGCACTTTGATATACGATGGAACAGGATAGTTTATCTAGTTTTATTTATTACTTCATATCATTGCTAGTTTTTATTTTGAATCTCCAATCATTTGGCTAACATCTTATTTATTCACTTGCGAATTGACTCAGATACTTATCATGACGGCATCAGAGAGCACCGCGGAGACATTAATATGGGCCTTATCTCTGCTAATGAATGACACTCGCTCATTAAAAATAGCCCAGGACGAACTAGATGAGCAAGTAGGAAGAAACAGATGGGTTGAAGAATCAGACATCAAGAACCTCCCATATTTACAAGCCATAATAAAAGAAACCTTACGTCTTTACCCACCTGGTCCTTTATCAGGGCCTCGAGAGGCTAACGAAGATTGTTATGTTGATAAGTATCGCATTCAAAAGGGCACTCGTTTGATTGTCAACTTATGGAAGCTTCAACGAGACCCGAGAATCTGGGAGGATCCCATGAGTTTAAACCTAGAGATGGTTCATGAAGGAACACGTGAATATTAATTTTAGAGGACAAAATTTTCGAGTATATTCCGTTTAGTTCGGGGAGAAGAACGTGTCCCGTTTGATGTTTGGCACCCAAGTAAAGGCATTTGACGCTAGCAAGATTACTTCATGGATTCAATATTTCAATGCCAAGAGGAACCAGTTGATCTAAGTGAGGGTTTAGGCATTGCCTTGCCTAAAATGAAACCTCTTCAACCACTTCTTTCTCCAGTCGATCGTGGAACTCTACCAAAGTCTTTGAGCAAGTAAACTATCAAATAAGTAGTAGTATACGTGTGTTTATTTCAGTCTAAAAAGATAATGGAGTATAAAGTGTGATATCGAACCAAAATGTTAAATTTGATAAGTCATTGATTCCTTGGATTTATAAATAAGACTATTATGTTTTTAAATTACAAAGAATGTACTTGCTCTCGATTTTCTACTATTGAAATACTTGAAAATATATAATTGAACAATCATGATTAAAGACGTGAAAATGTACAAAAAGAAATGTTGTTGTCAAAAGGCAACTTTATCGTCGATCTTTGAGGGAATATTTGAGGGCGCCGGAAGATTATAGGGGATTAATCACCCTCAATGTTCTTGAAATGCATGTTGAAAGGATACCTCACAGTCGTAGTGAAGTCTTGGCTAGGACTCATCAGGAATCCCTCGAGTCCAGCCTATTCATGATAACACTTATACGGACTTGAGTTCTTATGAAGACATTTTGAGTGGTCAAGTGCCGCTGGAAACTCTAAGCCAACAATTTACTCAAAATTACAGTGAAAATTGGTAAATATCCATTTTTAAATTATTATTTTGTGTAGTAGCACATGTTTATTTTATTATACGTATGGTAATAGTAATGTTTTTTTGTATCTTTTTAGGGATTATACACCCGATATGAGTAATATTGGGCAATCCTTTCAGTTCGGTGCAGCTGATTATTATCGGTAGGTATACTTTTGTTAATTAATAATATAAGTGTTTTGATGTTTAGTATTTACAATACTTGAACTATCTCTGTAGTGAAAATTATTCACAAAACTCGCAAGTGGTACCAAATGTTGATTTCGGTGCAGTTGATCTTTGTTCAAACCCTGACAATATTGATCATTATCGATAGGTCCATCACCTTGATATTAAATAATCCATATATATATATATATATATATATATATATATATATATATTGATATTGGTATTTAAAATATGTTACCTATTTTTCGTGTAGGAAGAGGTCTTTACTAGATGGTGATGATTATCCAAATCATATAGAAACATCATCGAGTGATAGCGATGATATACTAAATGCAGAGGTATCCGATGATGACGATGAGGTTGATGTTCATCCTCATATGCAGGAACAACATTTAGTAGAAATGGTGCAAAGTCGGCCAAACCAGCAAGAACCGTTGGCAGGAAGCCCAATTCACCAAAGACGTACCGATGGCCAAAATCCCAATTCAAAGGGCATTCTGACGCGATTCCATATCTTGACAATCTTCAAGGTCGTGTCGATGCCTTTGTCTTCACTAGAGAAGATGATCCAATTCGCCAAAAATTATGGAAAGAACCGGTCGATCTTGTAAGGGATGAAGTTCAACTTACAAAAAGCATGATGTTTGAATTCAAAAAGGCATTGCAAAGGGATGTCAAAATTTATAGCTACAAGGAAATGAGGGAGTTTCGGGTTGATGATTCAACCCGAAAAATACGAGACCGCTTTGCATTTACGTATCAAGGTTGTCAATGGATGCTTCGGAGAATTGTTAGGCGTGATAGTATGTGGATTATCACAAAATTCCACCCACGTCACACTTGTGATATGGAAGAGAATCGAGCAGATCATTCTAATTTAGATACAAATATGATTGCTCAACTGTTACTTGTTGACGTTGCCAAAACCGCAAGGTAACCTATTCGATGAATTCCATTCTCATTTTGACATCAATTAAATTATCATTGCTAAATGTTGTTTGTTTAAACTTGTCCAGGGTCCCCATCAAAGATTGCATTAGAAACATTGAGAGAGTATATCGTAAAACGATAAGCAAAAGAAAGGGATATCTTGGGCGTAGGCGCGCTTTTGACATGATTTATGGTAATAATGGGAGACTCTTTCCAAAGAAGCATTCGAGGTATGGCGGCTACAAATGTTCAATCCTGGTACTGTTGTAGAGTGGAAGCTCGACACCCAACCTTGTGTGGCTGGTAATATTTTCAATTTTGTGTTTTGGACATTCAAGCCATGCATTGATGGTTTTGCTCATTGCCGGCCAGTCATATCCGTAGATGGCACGTATGTATACGGGATATACGATATCAAGCTACTGATTGCAGTAGGAATGGATGCCAATGGGTCGATATTCCCTCTTGCTTTCGCCATTGCCGCTAATGAGAGCAACGAGACATGAGGGATGTTTTTGACACATTTGAGGTGATATGTTATTAAGGATCGAATTGGCATATGCGTGCTATCTGATTGACATCACGACATATTGAACAATATGTTTATTTAAGGAAAAGCCTCCCTTTGCTTACCATCACTTTTGTGTTTAAGACACATAAAGGGAAATTTTCAAACAAAATTTGATACAACACACTAAACAAATTGATGTGGCTTTACAGAAAGCATCAAGAAAAAAAAAGTTTCTTGTGCGGATGGAGATGATCAAGGCAGTGAAGCCAGAAGCATATGATTGGTTGAAGGAAATCGACATTGACAAATGGACATTATATGCGGATAAAGGCAAGAGATGGGGGATGCTAACAACAAACAGCTCGGAGTCATTCAATGGTTTACTAAAATCTGCTCGGGGACTGCCCGTTACTGCAATGGTGAGAAGGACTTACAAGCAAGTTGTGGAGCGGTTTGTGACTAGAACAAGACATGCCAAATCCATATTTGCAGATGGTGGGAAATGGATGCCAAATCCAGCAAAAATGTTCGAGCATCATAGGAAAAAATGTGAGCTACACAAGATGGTAGAGTATAACCATGCTGACGTGTGTATGAAGTCAGGACAAGTTATTACAAAGCTTGGGGACGAAACATTCATACCGTTTATGAGAGCACGAGAACGCGTAGTTGTGGTAAGTGGCAATCATACCACATGTCGTGTTCTTATGCCATCAAGTGTTTTGAGGCAATGGAAAAAATAGTATCAAATTATGTGGCATCGGAATACAACATCAAAAGTTATCTTATAGTGTATGCCGGTAGTTTCTACCCACTTGGTGATCAGTCTTATTGGCCAAACAAGCCATTTTCAATGATTGCTAACAAGGAGTATATCCGTAAAATGCGTTTTAACACACGAACTCGAATTCCCAATCAAATGGACGTTCCGGATAGGACATACTCTCGAAGGTGCTCAACGTGTAAGGAGTTTGGCCATGATAAGTGTTTGTGTAACCTACGGGGCCATGGTGGTGAAAGTACCTCTCGTAGTGGAAGAACCTCTCGTAATGGAAGAGCCCCTCGTGGTTAAAGAACCTCATGATTTTATGAATGTATTTTAATTCTTCTTGATGTATTCAAATTGTCTTGAATTATGAATCTTAAGTATTTTGTTATTGTAATGAATGATGTTTGTTTTTTTAAATGAAGTATCTTGAATTAAGCATTTTTAAAAATGCGAGTCTTTTTTTAACCGAATGAGTTATATAAAAGCGGTCAAAAGCGAGCATAGTGTTGTCAAATGTGAGCTGCTAAATAATTAACCCCTATTGTGCAGGAATTTCCTGCGCAAAAGGACTCCTACCTATTGCGCAGGAATTTCCTGCGCAAAAGGACTTAATAGCGCCGTTAACTGTTAAGTCCTTTTGCGCAAGGTAGTATTGTAACTTTTTTTTTTAGTGGGTATTTTGGATCAAGCACCCACTTTGTGGGTCAATTAAGTTGCGGACTCTTTGTATTCTAGAACATATAGCCATATATATACTATTCTTCTGTTTTGAAACATGTTAAACGCTTTTGTAGATAATGTACTATTTAGGGAAAATCATGATTTCCTTGTGTTTGAGATTTAAATTTATCTGCCTAATGATTCATAAAATGGTGTCTTTAATTCTAAATGGACAAACTATTACTTCCAGATGCGCTACGGACTCACCCGCAACCTCGAAATTACCAACAGAGGTCTAGCTTTCAATGTCACCCCACTCCCATAACAACCTAGCGGGTCGTTACAATAAATAACTAAAAAGACAATGTATTATGAAGAAAAAAAATATAAAAATAATAAACTATAAAACAATCAAACTTGGTTTGACAAATAGAAAGTTAGCTACTATTTTCATCGCTTGATTACTTTTTATGCAGCTCTAGAACTTGAGAAAGGTCAAAGTAAAAGTAAAAGATAACTATACAAGTAGGAAGAGAAAGACCATAAAAGATAATATAATGTGGACCCCATAAAAATGATTATTGTGTATAAATGTGAAAAGAGGGCTATTCACCTATAACTATTGGGAGTACAGTTTGACTTCTCAATTCATCTCAAACAGTACCATCTTTCCTTTGAAATCGACATCTTTTTTTCTTTTCTTTTCTTAGATAACGATTAGAAAATTTTGGGGCCTCGAGCAGTTGCTTGGCCCTTCGGCCGCCCAATGATATTTGTAAATTTTAATTGGCATAGCTTACTATGTTACATATTTATGGAACATAACTATACTTTTTAATAATTAAGTTTAGTAGCTATAATATTATATTTTTACAACTTATAGCTACCCACTTTTCTACCAATTAACTTACCACTCCCCACACCCCTATTTTTTACCGCACACTTTCTCTCTCTCCCTTTTCCTAAATATACATTTCTAACTCCCATCTCCCCTAATTTCGTGCTTTTCAAATCAGTTTCGATTTCTTTCACTTTCTTTTTTACTCGTATTAACCTCATTAATTTCAACTTTTTACCGCCAAAATTCAACTCTATTTCCTAAAATATGTAAGATTCTCTGTTATTTTTGTGTTCTCCCTCATCATCTTTGTTTCTTTTTGGGCTTTACTAAGCCACAGATTTCATCTTCCCTGTATTCAGTGGAAGTTTAAAGGTTTTTTTGTTTTGTTTTGAGGGATCCATGTATCATTCATCCTCATGTCGTTTTAGACCACCGTCTTCTCCGACGTCTTCTCCGGCGTGATCTGACCGGCGTCAGTCGTCTTCTCTTTTCCGGTCAGATCTGTAGCAATTGCATGGTCAGATCTATAGCAATTACAAAGACCAGCCTATTTGACACGGTCAGATCTGTAGCAATTAAAAAGATCAGCCTATTTGAACAGAAAATATTAAAGACCAAATCATTTAACCGCCATGACTGTTCCTAGATGCCCTCCACCACCGGCCACCGGAATTTTTGAATACAGATCTGAGGTTTTTGTTATTGGACAAGAGTAAAAATGTTCATGTTCTCCAAGAGGTATTTTTTCTTATTAATGACCCGATTTCACTTCACCAGATATCTGTTTTATTTGCATTTTAAGTATATTTTTATCGTATTTTTCGATGAACTTCAGTTAATTCCCATTTTTTCAATTCACCAGATCTATATTTTGCATACATTTTAAGTATATTTTTGTCGTATTTTTTATTATTTCAATTAGTTTGTGTTTTGAACTTCGCTAATTCTTGTTTTTTCAATTCACCAGATCTGTATTTTGCGTACATTTTAAGTATATTTTTGTCGTATTTTTTATTATTTCAATTAGTTTGTGTTTTCAATTGTGTTATATATTTTTTCTACCTAATTTGTTACTTGTAAACTTATGCGATTTTGAATTTGTGTTTACTTTTTATCTAAGTATATTTTGTAGTATATATTCAGTGTATTTGAAGTGTATTTTTACAGCAAAGTCACACACTGTTGTAGTGAAAACCTGTCACACCCTTAATCCGATAGGGTGTGATGGGCACCCGACCCTTACCTAGGTCCGAGCGAACCCGCAGACTCTCGTAACACTCGTAGCCATACTGGGCCCTTAGCCAAACCATAAGTACGAAATGAAAGTTTTTCGGAAAACAAACATGCTTTACACTTTTCTTTTTGTTTTTCGAATCGAATAAAATCTGCAACATATAATACTTAATAATACAATGCGTAATAATACATCGGCTTACATAGCCGCTTACGTAACCGACATCTCATACCCACGACACTGTCTGCAAAGTCTCTAATACAGAACATGATACCATAACATGTTAATCGACCTACGGAAAACGACTGCGGGGGTAAAAGTTAACATAATAGATGAGCTCGCTAATCCAATTTACTTATACGGGTACGGAACATCTAATCTCGATACTTAGCTTTCTTTTGACTCATGTCCCCTTTATAGAAAATAGTGTACATAATACGCGACATGAAACGCGGGATTCGCTAAAGGGGTCGACGGAATAATGTAATAATATGAAATAAGATTTGCAAACATGAATTATATTTCGGAAAACGATATATAACCGAAATAGGCCCTCCGTAGTTAACATAATAGCGTAAATGTCAAAGTGCATCGTATCGCGTCCGAAATACAAATCATACATACGAGGTACGTTAAGACATATATAATAATCGAATGTCCAAAGTTAATTCTTATCCTTTCTTTTGAAACCATTTATGTCCCCTTTATATGAAAATAGAACATATCATAATAGGCTCGTACATTAACCGATGTGGGATTCGCCTAAACCAATGTGGGATTCGCCTAAGGCGGCCCTTACGCTCACCCCCCACTTTGGGACTCGGCTCGGAAACATATCAAATAAAGCCGTTACGTATCAAAATTTGCCCCACCATTGGGTTTGCCCCACCAAATCTCTTCCGGACTAATTCTTTTCAAATAGAAACCAAATCGATCATATTATATACGAATACATATATATAACTCATAACATGTCCCGCCACGGACAAGTCAAAAAGCCCGAGGGACTCGGTAACCCCGTATTAGTTTTCTTTTAAATTAATATTCCTAAAACACCACTCATACTAATCCTTACATTATCATATCATCACATTCGAGGACGAACTAATCATCGTCGATCATCAAATTATCACATTTTAATTTCTAAACTAGAATCATCATATTATCGTATCATCGATTATCATGTCATCGGTATTATCATAGCATGGAAGACGGGCATTATCATATCATTACATTATTGTCACATTATCGATTATCGCATCATCGTAGGCATCGTAGATTCATTATATTATCATATCATCACATTATCAAATCATTATGTCATCAGATCAATCAGATTATCATATCATATATCCTATGCGGTCCATAATGGGACCCGGCGGACGGAACGTGGTCATGCCTAAAATAGAGCATGTGACCAACTTGTAGGCATCAAAGTTGAATATACTAATGACCAAAATCAGCGGCGTCACAACTCATCATACTTCGGAGGAGTTGTTTGAATATATCTCTTTGAGTCTTGATCTCCAAGGTGTTTCAACATCTCCGCACACATCATCACATCATATCATATAACATGTGTGAATATAAGTTGCATGCATGAAATAAGGTGTATTGATGTTGGAACATGATAGTAGTTATAACGTTATATGTGTTGATGTTGAAGTATGGTTGTAACTTGACGGACACATCATAACACCGTAATATCGGACTGAAATAAATCATCATACTCAAAAAGAATGAAAAGAATTGGAACATATCATATCATATTAGGCGCTCATCATACTTCGATTATCACATGAATTTTATGATGCGCAAAGTCATTTGTGATAGTTATAAAAATGACGATATAGCGTAGTTGCGGTACTTGTCGTGTGGATAGCTGGTCATAACTTACTAAAATTATGAAGTGGAATAACAAAAATGTGTGTTTTCATTAAGTTGGAAAAGAATAATTATAAGTTAAGAGTATACGGATCTATATGCCATTCAAAACATTCATAACTTGAGGATGTCGATTCCATAGAATAATCAAACGAATTATCATTTACAAGCCAAAGCAATAGTCAGATCAAGTTCCTTCCGAACGTTACTCGGAAACATATCAAATAAAGCTTTATCCATCATAGTTACGTATCAAAATCATATGCATACGGATTCTCATTTCATACATTTACACGGTACTTACACTCTCTCTTGTTCTCCCAATGAAAGGAAGGGTAATATTGATGATTGAGCCGTAAATCGTCTTGTTTACAAATTATCATTTACAAGCCGATGGCATTGACCAAATCAAATCTCTTCCGTATATTATCCCGAGGTCTTTGACTTATCAAATAGAACTTTAGGCATCATAATCACGTATCGAATCATATATATACGAATTCTTATTTCGTACTTAACGTATAAATAAGTAATCGACTTTATAGCGGGGGTCGGATTGTTAACTTTATTAGGTTCTTTTAACAAGTCATCGTAACTAACCATTGTCGGCCTATGATAACGAGCCTAATGTCTTGCGGGCCCACGGACAAGTATCAACCGATCCGAGCCCGCCTTGGAACATTATAATCTTAATACGCTACAACCTCTTATAATAATACGGACCGCATATCAAATATCGAAGGGTTCGCGATCCGAGCCTTTTGGGTCTGACATGGAAGTTACGGACGTTCGTAGTTTCAAACTCTTTATGAACAAATCTTTCCATGCATATTCATTTTTAATCATACAAAGGCATAAGGACCACAATTTGACTACCTTATAAATACGGATATCAAGAAACAAATAAGAATCACGGACATGCTATATCGCGGGAGTAGATTACTATATATCATATCATAGCCTATTCATACTAAGACATGCCAAATAAAGAGAGGTGAGCTTTACATACCTTGGCCGCCCTCTAAACTAATCCAAACTTGCGTCCCGGCTCCTCACGATCCACAATAATGTCATTAGACATCCGATATTAGCCATAAGCATTGAAGAACCCCATTCCAACCACCACTTTGTCTACGAAAATTTGGGCAAAAGATCTCCCCTATAAATCCAACAACACCGAGAATTTGACTTGGCCAAATCTTCAACAACAATACCAACAATCATGCTACCAACATTAAGAATCAATTCCAAACGCATTGCAACATTAACAATCCCTTTCTACATAAGTCGACAATATTCCATTTATTCAATTGAACCATATGCAATCAAGCCAACATCATTGGTTATACGTTTAAATATTTATCCGAGACCATTCAAACATGATTTAAGAACATTTCAAGCAATTCTCACAATATTCCAAAAAAGCCCGTCCAATACACCATGCACCCGAAACCTTCCAACTCCATTAGAAACATTCATAACACATTTTCTTCTTCCAAATTCATAAACTACGCCAACAATCCCATACATTACAACATTATCTTCATAAGTATGAGAAAACATATTAGAATCATACCAACTTTCAAAACAGTCCACACGACTACAACTTCCATTTGGATCATTAAACCTTCATTTTATATCATAGAATTCATAACGACGACAACCAAAATACTAGATAACGTTAATTCATTACTTGCATACCAAACAGCCCCTAGTTCACGGCCCAACCTCAACATATATAATCTCATGAGTTTCATTCATTTTCTACACATTACAACAACGCATAAACATGCTAAATTCAATTAACTCTCCACTCCTACACAACAACACACACACTCGGCCACAATACCATACACACGGCCAAGCCTCAACATGCAACCCTTCATGAATTTCATTCATTTCTACATCCTACAACATGCATAAACTCCTATGAAACATGTAAAGAAAATCAAACCTCATCTTTTTCTATCCACCTTCTCCATTCGGCTAGGACATATTTTGCAAGGAGAAGTGTTTTTCTTGCTTCAACAATTATTCCACGTCGACGAGGGCCTTCCAATTAGTAGAGAGACAAGGAGAAAATAATTTTTAATGATCAAATTTTCCATGCCATATCCGGCCAGCTCCATGGCCGTTCCTCTTTCTCTTTTCTTTCTTTTTCTTTTCTTTCTCTTGATTTCTCTAGAACTTAAAATGATGAAATGTACCTTGTCTTGTAATAACTCATATATATATATGCATAGGGGCACATGGCCGGTCATGTGCCCCTCCTCTCTTCTTTTATTATTTTTTTCTTTTCTCCAAAATTTCTCCATTTTTCTAGACTTTTCTTTGAGTCACAAAAGATGAAGAGTTGTCTTGCTTGCCTTGTCATCTTTGTTTTCATGCACATTTAGTCCCTACAAATATAAGATGACCACATGTACCTTTTCATGGCTTAAGATAATTGGCCAACCATGGGTGGGACCCACGGCCACTATGGCTTCTCTAATAAGTCATGCATAATAATAGTTTCCAAATTCCAAGTTTGCCCTCGATATTCCATGCCAATAATATTTACAAACGACTTGCGCATTAAAACAAAACCGGAGAATGGCCTTGCCCTTAACTTTCCGCAATTGTCTTAAAATATTCCAACGTACAAAATGCGGGATATAACACAACCACAGTGCATTTGACATTGATATATTTGCATTATATTTATAGTATATTTTCAGTGTATCTTGAATGTGTAGTTATTTATTGTGGTTAATTTGTTATTTTGTTATTTTTTCATGTTTTGTTAATGTAAAGTTTCAATATATCTTGACGCATTCCAAATTGTCGAAATTGATGCAAAGTTTCTCCGTATGAGATACGACGCAAATCGACAAGGCAACCCCCCGAATGCATTTATTGATAACGAGCGACCACCAATACCGTCAAGGCTACCGTTGATTATGATGCAGTGATTTTAGTAGATGTTCAGGAGTAGATTTGTAGACAAAACAGTTTATGTTTTAAGTTGTTTTTTTTTCTCCAACTTTTTTTTGATGTATAACATCACTGTTGCGACATTATTTTTATGAAGATTTTAGAAGAAGTTTTATGTATTTTGGTAATGATCCCGCTTGTTGTATAGTCTAATTGTAGATTTGAATTCTGTTTTTATTACATTTATATTTTTCTTGTATAGTTACTGCTAAAAAATTACAATGTGCATTTCAATATCAAGTTTGTATTTCCTACATGTATTCACTATATTTTATTGATGAACCAGGAAAAGTTCTATGCATTTTCTCTATATATTCATAGTACACTTGAATTCATTGTTGAACCATAAAATCCATTTTTCTGTACTATATACTTCAAAAATTAAAGAACAATTTTAATACTTCTAAAATACATACAAAATACAAGTGAAATATATTGCAAATATATTCATTACGATTCAAATCTTACGGATCAATTAAAATACACTCAAAAATACAATCATAATACAGATAAAATACAGTGAATCAAAAGCCAACCTTAGGGATTAAAGTTTTTTTATGGAGTCAAGTTTTCCCATCTTATTAAAGTTACTAAATAATATTCAATATCGACTTATTGCACTCAATAACTAATATTTTTTGTAACGAACATTTTGATTTTTAATAATGTAATTTCATTGAATATTTTTAATAACGAACACAAAACCGATGGTCATAGCATCAGGAGACAATCTCAACTTGTCACTATGCAATTCAGTTGATGAACCAATCAAGCTTTGCGTGATTTATGGAACATTAAAAAGAGATTTATTTTTAGTTATATTTTGGGAAAAAATATGAAGAGAGTTTTTGCATTCGAATTTTATGTGAATGATTAGATGTTGAATGAGATATGTGATTTGATATGGAAGAGAATGAGATTTGCGTGATTTATGGAACATTAAAAACAGATTTCTGTTTAGTTTGAAAAAGATTTTTTTCCTTAAATAGAGGCATTATTTGCTCAATAGTTCCGTGTATTTATTCTGTATTTTGGCTATATTTATGCAACGCGCCCAGGACCTAAATATAGGAAAAACCAGCTACGAATTATAAATAATGAACTTGTAGTTATAGCTTGTTAGAAGCAGCTAAGGTAGTTATTTGTGAAAATTTTATATGATATTTGTGGCTTAAAGCGAAACTTCAACGAGAGGCCTTAAATTTTTTCATTAAAAAATCATTTATTTGAGAAAAAACTTATAGCTTTTTGAGATGCAAAATTATTAATAATATTTTTATAATCGATTTCTTCTAATAGTTCCTTTTCGATTGATAATTTTTAGGAGTGCAATTGTTCATTTCATTTAGAATTTTTTGATTTTCTGGAGGGTATATGTACGACTTCTCACAAACTACTTCTTCTTGGATTTGTTATTGTCCAACTCAACTATATCGTTGATTTGTTAATCTACAATTAATTCTCCCACATTTTCTTATTCTGAATACTTATTATTTATTAAAAAATTATCAAGGGCTCCTTTTCGGGATTGTATTAAAGTTTCAATCTTTCTATTTTTTTGAGTTTTGAATATCTGAATTCATACTTTCTAATTGACATTTTAAAATTCTAATAAATAACTAAAAAGACACTATATTATGAAGAAAAAAATATAAAAATAATAAAATATAAAACAATCAAACCTGGTTCGACAAATAGAAACTTGCTATTATTTTCATCACTCGATTGCTTTTTATGCAGCTCTAGTACTTGAGAAAAGTCAAAATAAAAGTAAAAAATAACTTTACAAGTAGGAAGAGGAAGGCAATAAAAGATAAATATAATGTGGGGCCCTATAATAATGATTATTGTGTATAAATGTGAAAAAAGGGTTATTCACCTATAACTGTTGGGAGTACAATTTGACTTCGCAATTCATCTAAAAGAGTACCATCTTGCCTTTGAAAACTGTACGTTTTAAATTTTTTTGTTTTTTTAAATAACCATTTAGAAAATTTTGGGCCCCCCATAATGATGGGGCCTCAAGCAGTTGCTTGGGCTGCGTGGCCCCTAGGCCACCCCGAGTACAAAAACCACTTAAGTTTACAGGAAAATAAGTGAAAAATATTTTTCTTCGCTGGTAGAGTGGTGATTCTTTTGCGATTGTTGATCTTTTGTGCATCGTGAAAACAGACCCAAATTGGCTTATGACTTTAGAGAAGAACTAAATGAGAGAGGAAGGACAAGGAGCCAAGGAGGAGACCGCGGTAGGTGAAGTGAAGGCCTGAATCGGTTCAATTGAATTTCTTTAGTTGAAAAATTATTTTATGCAAATAAAATATAAATAATTTTTTAAAATATTTATAAATTGTTGAGTTCACTTATGTCACGAGAATATATTCAAGTGTAATCGTAATAGGGCTTCAAAGGGTACTTTTTGTCTGGGTTGAAATTTCTTAAATGACATCCTAGCTTTTTTAGATTATTGCTTGTACTACAAATTTTGGCTCCACCATTAATTTTCTTGATATATTGGAAGAATCAAAGCCGAGTGTAGCCTTTTGGCTATCTATATAAAAGAATCTACTAAAATCTTTGTAAATATATTAGATCAGAATCCATGATTTTAGCAATGTAATGAATTCAGTATTAAGAATCTTAATGATCATTGAACTCATTAAGTTTATATTTTAGATTCACCTCAGGAAAAGGTTATTAACGTTGTTAATTGGTATACTTTATATTGTCATAAAAGAATTTTTTACAACAAAGACTTTTACTTCTACAGGAGAAATATTTGCATTACGCGTGACTTTGGATGTTGATTTAGGCGTGACTTTGGATGTTGATTTGGTGCGTCTGGTGTTGACTTGTTGTATGATGCCCATTGCCTGCTCACATTTGGATGATTTTTCATATAATTCTCATTTCTACCTCACATGCTCGCCAATGCAAGTACATTAACTTATTTATTATTTTTTAAATATAATGATATTGTTAAGTTCTTTAACTTCCGTTAGTTTGAGTTATCAAAGGTAGTTGTTTGAAATATTTGAAGGATTATATGATCAGTCAATAACATGAGTAGAAAAATCGCAAGATTTTCTTTCAGATATTGTTTTTTCTTTTCTCCAAAGGTGGGGTCCTTTGACTAAGAACCACTCATGAATTAATCATAACAAGTCAAATGCTCATGAGACCACAAATGCATAAGGTTATCATCACGACATGTGTGTTAGCATAATGGACAGATTATATTCTCGATATGGTGAATATGAAGAGATACTATGAATATATGAAACATTATTAGGGATATTCTACATTTAGTGTAGAATATTGTGTTGCATTAGTTGTAGAATATTGTGAAGATTATTTTGTGGGATTTACATTTAGTGTAGGATATTTTACTTCCTTTCATCTCTTATTTCTCTTGTATATAAATACCAATATATTCTGATGTATTGGAATCAAGTAATTGAGATAGTCATTCTTCAATTTCTCTCGTACTTTCTCTATTCTTGACATGGTATTAGAGCCTTCTTTTCATTGTTTTGATTCTTAGTGTCTTTCATCTGTGGTTTCTTTCAAATTTTTTTGAAAGTTTAGTTATCTTGACAGTTCATCAACAAGCAGTCCTAAGCATCTAGGACTTTTGGTCTTGGTCGTGGTTATTCTAGCAATTTTTTTTTCATATTATTGTGTTTTTGATTTTCTCTATTCAAAAATATGACATCACTTCAATTTGAGTCTTTCAGTGTTCGTTTCACTAGAAAAAATTATTCAGCTTGGGAATTTCAGTTTCAACTTTTTGTCACGGGAAAAGAATTATGGGGGCATATAGATGGAAGTGATCCTGCTCCTACTGATCTTACAAAGCTAGGTCAATGGAAGGTCGAAGATGCTCGGGAAGTGACATGGATTTTAGGGTCAATTGACCCTCTTATTGTTCTTAATCTCAGGCCGTACAAGACTGCAAAGGCCATGTGAGATTATTTACAAAAGGTTTACAACCAAGACAATAGCGCTAGACGATTTTAGTTAGAGCAGGAAATTGCTAATTACTCTCAGGAAGTTCTCTCTGTTCAGGATTATTTTTCTAGATTTCAGAAATTATGGGCTGAATTTACTGATATTGTTTATGCGAAAATACATACTGAATCTCTCTCTATAATTCAAGCAGTTCATGAGCAAAGCAAGCGAGGCCAATTTTTGATGAAATTTCAATACGATTTTGAGAGTGTTCGCTCTAACTTGATGAACCGTGACTCATCTCCCTCTTTGGATGTTTGTTTTAGGGAATTACTTCGTGAAGAGCAGCGTCTTGTCACACAAAACGCTTTCAAGCAAGCAAATGATGTCACTGTTGTATTTGCTGCTCAAGGAAAAGGAAAGGGCAGGGATATGACTAGAACTCAATGCTACAGCTGCAAGGAATATGGTCATATTGCTAGCAATTGTGGCAAGAAGTTCTGTAACTATTGTAAACAACATGGACACATTGTCAAAGAGTGTCCCACACGCCCTCAAAATCGTTGGGTCAATGCCTTTCAAGCTGAGGTAAATGGTTCCACTACTGATAACTCATCTTCTAGGGACAAATTCTTACTCCTGAAATGGTCCAACAAATGATCGTGTCAACCTTTTCGGCTTTAGGATTACAAGGTAATGATGCTGCATCTAATTTTTGGCTTGTTGATTCTGGTGCTTCCAATCATATGACCAACTTAACAAGTATACTAAAAAATGTTCGTAAGTATTACGATCCATCACAGATTCAGGTTGTCGATGGTAGTAATTTGCCCATTACCAAGGTTGAGGATATTACTCCAACTTTCAAGAATGTTTTTGTTTCACCAAAACTCTCAACTAGTCTTATTTCACTTGGACAATTGGTAGATAACAACTGTGATGTGAATTTTTCTCGCAATGGTTGTCTTGTGCAGGATCAGGTGTTGGGGACGATAATCGCGAAGGGGCCTAAAGTTGGAAGATTGTTTCCTATACATTTTTCCATTCCTCCTGTTCTATCTTTTGCTTGTACTTCTACTGCTAGTAAGATTGAGGTTTGGCATAAGCGTCTAGGACATCCAAATTCTATTGTGTTGTCTCATTTATCGAATTCTGGTTTATTGGGAAATAAAAATCAATTTTCAGCTACTTCCTTTGATTGTTCCACTTGTAAATTATGCAAAAGTAAAACTCTTCCTTTTCTTAATTTTAGTAGTCTTGCTACAGAATGTTTTGATGTCATTCATAGTGATGTTTGGGGCATTTCACCGATTACTTCTCATGCTCATTTCAACTATTTTGTGACATTTATAGATGATTATAGTAGGTTTACATGGGTGTATTTTCTCCGTTCCAAATCTGAGGTATTTTCCATATTCAAGACATTTTTGGCTTACATTGTGAATCAATTTTCTACATGCATCAAAATATTAAGATCTGATTCTGGTGGAGAATATATGTCTCATGAATTCAATAATTTCTTGCTTGAGAAAGGAATCATCTCACAACGCTCTTGCCCATATACGCCACAGCAAAATGGGGTTGCTGAGCGTAAAAATCGTCATCTTTTAGACGTCACTCATACTTTATTGATTGAGTCCTTTATCCCATCTAAATACTGGGTGGAAGCTTTGTCTACTGCTGGCTATTTAATTAATAGACTGCCATCTAAAGTGTTAAATCTTGAGTCTCCATATTATTGTCTTTATCATCATAATCCTAGCTATCATAATTTTCATACATTTGGTTGTGTTTGTTTCGTACCTCCTTCTCAACGCAATAAAATTTCTGCTCAGTCTACTAAATGTGTTTTTATGGGTTATAGTACTTCGCAGAAAGGGTTTATTTGCTATGATCCAAGTTCTAACAAATTTCGTATTTTTAGAAATGTTGTTTTCTTTGAGAATCAGTATTTTTTTCCTACTCATGTTGAGTCATCTTCTGTTTCTCCTCTTTTTCCTACTTTTGAGGATTTGTCATCTTCTTCTAAGCGGTTCAAACCTGGATTTGTGTATGAACGACGTCGGCCAACTTTACCCCATCCCGAAACTGATCCGCCACCTGAGACTGCTCCACAACTAGAATCTGAGATTTCTTCAAGGCCTGCTCCTCTTAAGCCTACTCGGCGATCTACCAGAGTACGAAGTACTCCTAATTGGTATGGTTTTTCCTCTACTTTATCAACTATTTCTGTTCCAACTTGTTACTCACAAGCTTCCAAGCATGAATGTTAGCAGAAAGCAATGGAGGAGAAACTTTTGGTTCTTAAAGAAAATAACACATGGGACATTGTTTCGTGTCCTTCAAATGTCCGGCCAATTGGATGTAAATGAGTTTATTCAATTAAACTTCATTCTGATGGAACTCTTGATCAGTACAAAGCTCGCTTGGTTGTCCTTAGTAACAAACAGGAGTATGGTGTGGATTATGAGGAGACTTTTGCACCAGTAGCAAAAATGACTATGGTGCAAACTATTATTGCCATTGCTGCATCACAGAACTGGCCTCTTCATCAAATGGATGTCAAAAATGCTTTTCTCCATAGTGATCTGAAAGAAGATGTTTATATGAGACCTCCACCTGGTTTGTTTTCATCACCTACATCAGATGTTTGCAAGTTGAAGCGATCTTTGTATGGATTAAAACAAGCTCCCAGAGCTTGGTTTGACAAGTTTCGATCTACTTTGCTTCAATTCTCTTTTGAACAAAGTAAATATGAGACTCATTTTTGTTTCTTCGGAAAACATCTACAGGTTGTGTTCTTCTTTTGGTATATGTAGATGACATCATTATCACAGTAACTGATTCTTCATTAATCACTAGCCTCCAGCAGCAACTTAAGGATTCTTTTCATATGAAAGATCTTGGTACTCTAACATATTTCTTGGGGTTGGAAGTTCAATATCATTCGTTAGGTGTGTTCTTAAACTAGCACAAATTTACTCAGGATTTGATTGCTTTGGCTGGTCTTCAAGAATCTCCCTCTGTTGATACTCCATTGGAATTGAATGTAAAGTATCGTCGTGATGAAGAAGTTCTTCTTCCTGATCCAACTTTGTTTCGACAATTAGTTGGGATCCTAAATTATCTTACTATTACTCGGCCCGATATCTCTTTTGTAGTTTAATAAGTCAGTCAATTTATGCAGACTCCCCGTCATCTACATTTAGTGGTTGTTCGTCGCATCATTCGATATCTCTCAGGAACATCTACTCGTGGATTATTCTTTCCTAGTGGCTCTCCTATTCAGCTTAATGCGTTTAGTGATTCTGATTGGGCTGGATGTTCTGATACTCGCCGCTCAGTCACCGGATGGTGCATGTTTCTCGGAGATTCTTTGATATCTTGGAAGAGCAAGAAGCAAGATCGTGTTTCAAAATCTTCAACGGAGGCTGAATATCGAGCAATGTCTACTGCTTGCTCCGAGATTATTTGGCTTCGTGGTTTACTTGCAGAAATAGGATTTCCTCAATCTAGTCCGACTCCTCTCCATGCTGACAACACAAGTGCCATTCAGATTGCAACCAATCCAGTTTATCACGAAAGGACCAAGCATATTGAAGTGGACTGTCATTTTATCAGAGAAGCTGTAGATAGAAGAATTATTACTCTTCCACATGTATCCAAAGGATCTTCAAATAGCTAATGTGTTTACAAAGTCAATGGCACGGCAGCACGACAACGTCATCGGTTTCTAGGCAAATTGATGCTTTTTGATCCACCGGCATCAATTTGAGGGGGGATGTTAGCACAACGGACAAATTATATTCTCGATATGGTGAATATGAAGAGATAATATGAATATATGAAACATTATTAGGGATATTCTACATTTAGTGTAGAATATTGTGTAGAATTACTTGTAGAATATTTTGTGGGATTTACATTTAGTGTAGGATATTTTACTTCCTTTTCATATCTTATTTCTCTTGTATATAAATACCAATGTATTCTGATGTATTGGAATCAAGTAATTGAGATAGTCATTCTTCAATTTCTCTCGTGCTTTCTCTGTTCTTGACAATGTGGTCAGATAAATTAAGATGATATGAATAAGTGTACACAATCTACTTTGTATTCTAGCACATATAGCCATATATATAATATTCTTCTGTTCTGAAACGTGTTAAACGCTTTTGTAGATATTGTATTATTTAGGGAAAATCATGATTTCCTTGTGTTTTAGATTAAATTTATCTGCCTAATGATTCGTAAAATGGTGTCTTTAATTCTAAATGGACAAACTATAACTTCCCGTATTAATCTTCAAGTAATATTAAAAAATAAAAACTTTGATTTAAAAAAGCAACACTTACTACTCCTACATAACATTGAAACTCGGTAAAATTGACTATCAAAACTTTTTGTGACACTAATGTTAGGAGTTAGAGGAAGTAATATTTGTGGATGGATATTTAGTGGGAGACAGTGCCATAAAATGGATCTTGTTTTATTAATGTGATTCACAAATAAACAGTAAAAGAAAATGTTATTCACAAGGCGGCTTGATCACTAAACTATGCCCTAAACTATCCATCAAAATGTCTAGATCCTTTTCCACTGTTTGAACTATAAACGTTGATCATTTCCTTTTTAAAAAAGTTTGGATGTTAGAAATTATATTCGGAATATATAATCACTTTTCTTTTAAATTTTGTCAGTTCCTAAAAGTTCTGAAAGGAGGGTCTTTTATAAAGCATACAATATTTCAATTTATCAATAAGGCTAGTTTTTATTTGGAATCTCCATTTACTTGATTTATTGCCTTGTTTACTTGTGAGTTGACACAAATTATTATCATGACTGAGAGACATTAATATGAGCAGTTTCTTTGCTAATGAATTACTCTACTCATTGAATATGAGCTAGCTAGATGAACACGTAGGAAGAAATAGGTTGGTTGAGGAATTCGACCATCAAGAATTACCTAACATGTTTAATTTGCAAGCCATATTTAATGGTAAAAGAAACTTTAATTATGCTTGTACCGCATCTGGTCCTTGCTCCCAGACAGGCTATGGAACTCTATCAAAGCGTTTAAGCATAGTTAAACTTAACAAAGCATATAATTATGGTGATATGGTTGACAATATTGGTGCCATTTGGTGGTGGTGATCATAGTTAGAACTGGTGATAAACAATAGGGTTTACGGCGACGACAATGATGATAATTGTGATGGAGAAAGTAGTTAGTAGTAGTGTTTGACAATAGTTTTGCATGGAATAGTGAATGTTACTGGTGATTTGGTGGTAGAGGTTAATGGTATTGGTGGTGATGTTTGTTTGTGATAGTAGCGGTGGTAATTGAAATTTTGAAAGTTGTGATGGTAAAAAAGATATATAGTGATTGGTTTAGATTTATTTTTTGATAACATAACATAATATATTGTGTATCTCAAAGATAACATAGCTTTCCTCAAAGAGTTTCTTTTATTTTTAAACTTGCATAGTTGCATTAAAGTCATTTGGCTGGGAAAAGCGACGTTGCCGTGAGCCCTTGACGAGGAAAAAATCTCAAAATTCTCTTAATTTTCTAATGTGATGTGAAAGATGGAAGAGGCAACAACCACTGCAAGAGAACATGCGATTAGGTAGAAATTTTAGCTAGAATAATCAAATTCCTAGCTAATAGTTCATATTAGCTAGGGATTTAGCTAGAAAACTCCTACTATTTCCTAGCAAACTTTCTTGTTCGAAAATTTGGCCACATTATAGCTAGGAATTAGCTAGGGACACACCCTAGCTAAAATATAGCTAGGGAAGTTTCCTAGCCAGGTTTGTAGCTAAATATTTGCGGGAAATCCAGTTTGGCGCTAATTTTATTTTTCAAAAGATTACACTTTAGCTAGGGATAGAATCCGTAGCTAATTTCTAGATAAAATTAGAGTTTTCTAATCTATAGTTTATTTTTTGTGGGAATTCTAATCTAATGCCATTTTTAAAAAAAAAATTGTTATGATCTCTAGCAATTTTATTATTATTATTATTGCTACTACTACTGCTATTATTATTATTTTTAATATTATCAATTTAAGCAGGAAAGATGTATAATAATAATAGTAATAAAAATTTAATAACCGTTTATGGATTTCTTATCGAAATTTAGTGTTTCGCTACACTATTTATTAGTACTATATTATATTTATTAGATCTATTTATTTTTTGTTTTACATTTAAATATTTTCATTTATGTAGTGTAATTTATATTGGTAAATTTATTCTATAAGTGGTATTTTATTTTATTCATGATAAATAAAATAATAAAAAAGAGAAAAAAATATGGACAAAGACCTCAAATCTCTAACCGACTAAACCTTTTTAATCCCCAAATTCCCAATTGATCCTTTGGTCCACAAATAGAACACTCAATTATTTGACGGCCTCCTAAATTGAAGACTTCAACTCAATTTAAGGACGTGGAAGATATAATTTAAATAAAAATATTTATTTTCTAACAATTTAAACTTTTAAATTAGATGACCACACACTTCAACATGATATTAAAGCGGATAGAGGTTCTGAGTTCGAATTCCACTGTCAATTGAATTTGACGTGTTTGGCTCATAAAAAGAATTAGCCTGCACTATTGTGTTGAGGACATCATTAATTACACGAAAATGGGTCAAAAAAAGCCCTTAATGTATTAAAATGACTTTAATGTGTCATCCTTCTACCTATTCTACTCCAATTGCCCTAATTTCGGGTTAAGAATGCCCTTTTAAATTCCACCTATTGAATCCTAATTGCTCTTAATGTTAATTTTTCAGGTTAAAATTGCACCTTATTTTAACTAAATAATGAGAAAACACATGTCGATCTTTAATTAAACATGTTGCACTAATTTATTGGTCCACGTGGCCCAATAATAAACAACCTGACCATTTGCATTAACCTAAAACAACTAGAAACTTATTTGAGTTCAGAAATGGTGGATTCGACTTACCAGACTAGAAACATTGAGTTCAACAACCAACAAGCTTCAAACGAAAATTAACTCTAGTGTATGTAACAACTCAAGAGTTCAACGAAACTCGATCATTATAATTCAAATTTCTCATTGGCGTTCCATATATAAATGATATTCTAAAATCAGAAATACCTCAATATCTCAGATCCAAAAACACCCAACACAGTAACTTTTCGAGTTTAAAAGTCAACTCAAGCTTCGATGATTGTTCAACAATGACAATCCAACACAAATTCAATTCCAAACAAGAAGTTGTGATGCCCTTGACCGGGGCGGGGGGCTGATGTAGGCGGGTCTAGCAGGACTGACAAGCTTCTAGGTAGTTAAGCTTATGAAGAAGAGGTGCACATGGCACCTTAGGCAAATCCCACATCAGAATGGAAAAGAAAATTGGAGAGATTTATAAGGCATAACTCAAATTCACATCTTGCGGATTCATTTGGCGATCGATATGGCGTAGTCCGAAAGACAAATTCATGACGGTTGTATTGGCCAAAATGTGTCGAGCCGTTAGATGGACACGCGTAACATAAAAAAATCAAGATTGAGACAAGCAGAGGAGTCCAAGGACTGCGCTCGCGAAGGCAGAGCATTGTGCGCATGAGTTTCCGACTATAGGTGCCTAGACATTGTTTTGAACATGCACGACGCATTGCGACATGGAGAGTCATCTAATATATTCAGTAGGTGGAAGTTGAGGATATTGTTTACTATTGTTCATTGCGAATTCATGACTGTTTACGAGCATTCGATTCATCACTCAAGCAACCTGTTTTAAGGTTACAGCAGATAGAATAAGAATTTATTTGTCTTCTAATTCAGTTATTTTAATTATATTTCACTGCTTCGCCTAGTCTCTTTTTATTACTTGTTGCTTCAACTCTAACATCAAACATTTATAAAATAATCGAATTTATTTTGTTGTTATAGATCCCTTTCAGATAAATTCAACCGATTTTCCTAATAATTAAATTTTAGGCTAAATACCGGCCTAGGCTCAAAGTCGACAATGTGTGCCATGAACTTGGATCGTGACAAACTCATTCGGCCCGGACTTATGCTTCTGTCTTGATATTCTTATCTACGTTAATTTGTTTATATAACTTCATTTTATCATTTTAGTCACTACATCATATTAGCTATTCCTAATATTTATTGACTATTATAATTTATTATATATAATGACTATTGTTATTTTATTCAAAAAATATTATCAATTTACAAAAAGTAGTAGCACTTTTTTTTTTTTTTTTTTTTTTTGTGATGGTATATTTTCATCTTTCCTTACTACATAACTAGTAAACTGGTCCGCGCTTCGCGCAGTTACAGAAGACTTAAGTTACAAAATATTTTTTTTTCTTATTAAACAATTAAATAATCTAAAAATAATTATTTGCAACAACTAAAATAGCTTCAGATTTACTTAAAACAAATAATTTAAAATATAAATTCATAATTTCAACTCAGAAGTATTTCATAAAACTTATTTCAAAAAAGGAACTAAAAATCAAATCCTAACATAATCCAATGATACTATAAAGTACCATAACAACATCACTCTCAATTTTTTCTTTTACATAAAAAAAAAATCCTAAAACAAATTTCAAAAATGTTTTCCTCTAGTTTTCGTCATTTAGAAATTAAACTTCACTACCTATTTATATTAGGTGAAACTACATTTTTCATTATTAAAACTACATTTTTCATTATTATACTTTTTTTGCAAATATAGATGTATGTAGGTAAATATATTGTTGTGCATGATTGTATTGTTTAATATATATATTTATTATGTGTCGTAAATTCGAGTATAGTTATCTTTAAAAGATCTTCATAATCTAAGAATAAATGAATAAAACGGCAAAATAAAAAGTAGAAAAATAAGGAAAGTAGTATGGAGTGCTTGATAAATTCCCCGAATTGAGGGAATGCACAAATGACACAAATTGTGGCTATAAATGGACGTGAATGATGGAATCAAGATGGATAGATCTGTGAAACTTATCTTCTTTTTTTGCCCCTGTTTTTATCATTTTCAAAGTCACTTACCACCTCACTCAGAGGCGGATCCAGAATTTAAATTACGGGTTCAATCTTAAGAATTTTAGTATTGAACTCATTATATTTTAAAAGTTATGGGTTCATATCTACTCTATATACAATTTTAATAATTTTTTACACATAAACTTATACTCCGTGTTGAAAGTTGGGCTTTCTGTGCCCCTGACCTCACTCGTGACTTTTGCAAATTGCTACCTACTGTTATTTTCACTTCATAATTTATTAATATTCTCTTAATTTGTTCTTGCTGATTATCGCCTAAAATCGGTAAAATCCCCATTTTACTTCAGATTTTATGCAAAATCCCCACAATTCTTCCTCTTCCTTTTATATTCTTTTTACCATCCCAATAATTCCATAATTATTCTATGAATTCATCACACATATTACAATCAACAATGTAAAGGAGTCCAAATAAAAAAAGAAGAAGAGGAGAATAGAACTCCTATGAATTCTTTGTTAACATTGTTGCATATTCTTTAGTACAAGAACATGAAAAAATATCCATGAAAATTTAAATACACTCTCCTTCACTACCCTCTCAAACTAATCTGTAACTTTCCCTCTAGACCTTGATCAATTAATGTTGATGCAGCGAAGACAGACTTCCGGGAAACAATGGTAAATTTGTTGCACGAGATTCTTTTCCTATCTTTTTGCTAATCCTTTGAAGGGAAGACCCACGAAAGAAAGAGGTGAGACAAAAATCTATATAGAAAGCCAAAATGAAGTTGATTTTGAATTGGAAGAGGATGTGTGCTTGAAATCAAATGCTTCTGGAGTACTATTTATAGGTCTAACCTAGCGGCAATTATATTTATGTTATGAAGGATCAAAGTAATGGGATTTAATGGTGGTGGCAACGTGGGTATAAGAAGAATAAGAATAACTAATGACTGATATTCATCAGGAATTGAGGAAAGCTTGCATAAGGAAGGAACGTGGGCATAAATGATAGTAATATTAAGGAATGACAATAAATAAGGTATATTGATTTATTTGTTTGCAGATTTTCTAGACCTTAAATAAGGGGATAGATCAAACTGTAACGAAGGCTAATTGATTGTTGAGTGCAATAAGTTATTGAAGAAGTTACAACTTTGCATTGTCTTTTTCAATTCCAACAATAAAGCTATCATTTATGTTTCAACCTATAATTACCCTCTCTAATTGCACATTAAATAAATAATAATGATGTTGAAGAAAAAATAAACCAAATAAGAGAGAAAAATGACAAAAAAAGGAGAAAAAGGATAAATATGATTCTAGGACATAGAAAGGTGCCACGTCACCTTATCTATGCCTAACGTTATATTATATATAGATATAGATATTCTTAAATGGTTATAGTGTAATGATACTAGATTTATTTTTAAGTTTATATCATTATTTTCATTTAAGCTTTTTAGAAAAGAAAAAAGAAGAAAAAATTTAAGCAAATAAAAAACGAAAAGTCTAAGATCTGAAATTGGGGAAATTGGCTCCAAAAATCAAAATTCCCTCCCAAATTTTAATTTCATTTTCAATCTCAATCTCAATCTCTCTCCCATTAACCCCTCTCCCTCCTAAACTTTCCCTCATTTGAGATATCATACGAACCCTTTCACAGTCGGATGTCACCACCACAATTTTCAATCGGGGAACTCTCCTGTGGTAACTTCCTCCTTCCTAATTACAACCTCTCCCTCGTTCTTATCTCATATTTTCCCTAAATGGCCAAATCAATTCAATAACCCTAACTCCTGCCCATTGGATAGCTGTCATCACCCTTTCGCCAGCGAACAACAACTTATGAGTTCTCAAAACGAAGAGGTGGGATGATATATTATGAAAGAAATATGTAAAAGATTAGGGATGACTTACGATGAACTAATCTGTAAAATATTAGTGCTGATATCTGCTCAGTTTTAGTTTTGTAAGTCTAAAATTTCTTTGATTCATGCTTTCACATGAGTATTATTTTACTGGAAATTGGTCAATTTTTGTGCTTGTGCTACTTTTGATGTTTCTATTAGTGGCCGGATTCAGGGGTTGCATGTCCCCATTAACGGATCTTCCAAGCTTGCTAATCTTGATAATATGGATGCAGAGGAGACCAGTTCTGATAGTAGCAATGATAGAGCGAAATCATGGCATAATTGCAGTTGAGTTATATCCCAAAATCAATGTGATCCAGTTCATGGTAATTTCTCTTAAAAGCTTTAGGCTAAGTAACTTATCAAAATAATTGCTCCTATAAACTTTAAGCTTAGCTAATCCTACTATATGTTAGAAATTTCTTAACGTGCATTAATTGTACTACTTGGTTGGGATGTTGCTAAAAGTTGTTTGGTGAAGAACTTT
>NC_081342.1:14569349-14642934 GCF_029784015.1 Lycium ferocissimum | reverse complement strand
CACCCATCGTCGTTTACTGTGAGCTCAAATACCGCACTTCACATCAGAAGGAATCCTGTATTCCATGAGCACACCAAGCATATAGAAGTCGACTGTCACTTTGTCAGGGACAAGCTACAAGAAGGGCTCATTTCCCTTCACCACATTTCCACTGCAGATCAACTAGCTGACATCTTAACTAAGTCCCTCACTGAAGTCAAACACACTGCAGTCTTGGACAAGTTGTCAGTACAATCCTCACCTCCAACTTGAGGGGGGTATTGAGAGTATCTATTTGAGTATCTACTTACTTGTACTAGCTTAGTTACTTGTACTTTACTGCTTGCATAGTGTACTAGTTTAGTGGATTAGCTTAGCTGTTAGTCTAGTCATTAGCTTGGATATTTAGTTGTCACGACCCAAATCATGGATCATGCGGGCACCCACACTAACCCTCCCTGGTGGGCGAACCCTTCAGGTAACTATCTTAATTTGATACAACATGCGGAATAAATAATTTTATTATAAGAAATTCTCAAAATCTGGTCTAGACTCATACAAGAGCTTCTAAGAAGTTTACAATTTGAAGTAGATAATAGACTCAAACTAGATACGACTTCTGTTTAAGGATAGAGAACAACAGAAATCTAAGGAGAGACTCTGGGTTGCAATATCTCAAATAGCTCACCCAAACGCTTTTGACGAATGCCTCGAGACGGTCGTGAGACTCCGAACATCACCTGAAAATAACTCTACACTCCAGAAGGAGTGTAGCAAGAGTAGTATGAGCACAACACAAGGCTCGTAGGTATCATAGGCCGACAATGGTTAGTTCACGCATGTAAACAAGAAGCAACTAACAAATAAGCAGATAAGTAATCAAACACAGTCACACATCTAGCACATGAGAAAGTCTTGCAGTAACGATAGTCACAAGGGATTTCAATATCTCAGGTTATAAGCCTAGGGAGAATTATATAAACCTCGAGTCCATCAAGCCTTTAAAATAAATACTCACAAACAACAACTCAATAATTCACAAATCAAGAATCAATCAGAGAATGTGCCATGCAATGACATGAATGGCAATTCAAATGGAGTGCTATGCAATGCAATGTCGTGCTATGTAAATGTTATGCAATGCAGTAGTCACCTCTCACACTCCACTCTCGTACACACATGCTATGGCAATGCCTCATAGTCATGACCCATGGGGGACCCGCGAAGTCCATGTACCACTCGTGCTCTCCGGCAGAAACCTCGGAGGCTATCAATTACTCTCAATCTCCCAAGCAAAGACCCTCGAGAGTCTCTCTCGTCACTCTCAATCTCCGGCGAGTCTCTCTCGTCACTCTCTCTCGGCACGGAGTCTCAATCTCACTCAATCTCCGGCAAATACCTCGGAGTCTCTCAATCACTCTCCTCACCATTAGGACAACATAAAAGTAATATGCAAGCATGTCATGCATGATATCAATCTCAACTATATTACCAATATGCAAATAACAAGTACAAGTCATATTATTGTCCATGGCTCAATAATCAATATTACCCTTCCCTTTCATAAGGTGAGTGAGCTAGTATGTGATAAAGATACAACTAGGTGATAATTACATCACATAGCACATATAATATGGGATGCATGCCTCGCATGAAATCAACCTCAATAATCACCGCAGTCATAGGTTCCATAGATTCATACTAGGAAGTGTAATTCAATAGTTAATTTCTCAGTAATAACCTTCCTCTTCCATATGACCAATGAGATAAAAAAAGAGAGAGAAATTATATCAAGTGCATGACATCACGATACAAAGGTGACGACTCACATAACAATATCGCAATAAGTGGCGACGAACCCTTATAACAAGTATCACAATAATAGCAACAAGCCAACGTAATAACCGATAATATCAATCTAGATGGAATTTACCTCCACACCATGCTCGAAAACCTATCATGCTTTCCCGTCAATCACTACTATTTACATACGTTTTGCTAACCTAGAGTCTAGACATAAAGTAAGCCGTAACCTACCTCAATGCCGAACAGGTGTCACTAACTTTCACGCCAAAGCTTTTTCCTTCTGAAGTGCTTCCGAACGGACAAGGTCTATCAAATATATAATCTACATTAGAATACGAATCTAATAGCGCCCATATTGTTATACCTATATTCGAAATCCAAAAACGCACTCCAAAAAGTGGCCTTGGGCCCACAAAGGCATATTTGAAATTTTATTGAAAAATAATTTCACCCATTATCTAAGGATCATATAATTCGGCGCATCTCCTCTAAATAATTCACCCCATGCGAACTCCAAATTAATTCCAAATCACAACAACAACATCAACAACCTTATGTATGTCTAATACTACAATACCACCTATAACACCGCAATCAATATCCGTTATATGCGTCTAATACTACAATACCAATTGCCTTATTTTTATTTTCATCGCCACCATGTGTTTGTGTATATTTCTATTTATAACTCGTGTGTTATATAACTCAACTATAATATTAACATAATTTTATCCTCCACTACTATTATGCTGCATTATTATGTGTTCACCGTGTTAAGCTCATTTACTACAATTTCCAACCATCACCCATTTCTATAGTTGGTATATTCACTTTACTTCTGTCATTGATTCAACTGTTTCGTGTACATCATTGTATTTTGTTTCTAGATCACAATTATACAGATATATTGTTTTAACTTTCCACTCTTGTATATTGATAAAGTACTATTTGTTTGTTCTATTATGTCATTCTTACTACATAGTAATCGGTGTATACTTGCCCTATGTTACAACTATTATCATGCACATTATGAATATTAACATAATTTTCAAATGACAAATAAATATGTGTTAGCTGTTCATGTCATTATTGATTTTACCTACTTATGTCCTATTCGATTTTATCTTGATTATTTCTTTATGTATTCAGTTATTTATTACGCCTTGCATTCAGATTCTTATTGTAGTCTATCATACTTCCATTTATCACAATGCCTATTTCTTTTGTATGTATCTCTTTTTGTCATCATTGTTAGTAATATCATTTTAATGTTATATCATGTACAGTATATTGTAATTTGTCTCCCTAACATTTACTACTTAACCTTTCTTCTTTCATATTTTCATCAATTCCCACAATTTAGCAATGACCTAGATGAATTTGAATATATTTAGGAGAGGAGGATTCTTACCTTATGTGCCAAGAAATATTCTTCTTCCACCTTACGTCACTTCGAAGAAAGCCCGAACTCAACAACACGACAAAACAAACGACGAGATCGAAGCGGTGAGCGAAACCCGTCATAAGATTATATAACGTTGCTGCTTGCTTAATCTTTTAAGTACTGAGCCTAATGTTTATGGAGTAGTACGTTGCTGCTCACTTCTTTTTCATTTGCTGCTCAAGAGAAAGAAAATTGAAATAAAGTCACTGCCTATTTTCTAGTGTGGCCGAGGTTAGAATGTTTGGAAAAGGAAGTTGCAGCATATTTCCTTCTCAACTCTTTGCTTCAGCCAAAGTGAGATATATGTGTATATTTTCTATTAATGGGTACTGGGGACCGCACATGTGAAACATAATTAGTTTCCCCCAAGGTTCCACACAAGACTAATAATGATCCTAGTCAAAAGTTGTCTCATTTTTATTTAAATGGTGCTACTCCTTTTTTTTTTTTTTTTTTTTTAATTGTTTATTCCTCCACTCTTAGTACTACTAAATATTTAAACAACTTCCTTTGCCTTCTCTGGAAAAGCAAACACCTGAATCCACATTCCTCTACTCAATAATCCTCTTACCAATGAATTTGAAGGACCATGAAAGATATGACTTGTCTCTAATCTTTTGCTAGCCACCAAAGCAACGGTGCACCCACACTAAAATCATTATCCAAAATAATCTTTTTACTCAACCATTTTGTTTTATTTAAAAATTATCCACTCCGTCAAATACCATATTTGCCCACTTACGCCTTATATGTGTGCAAATAATATTCCTATGAATAAACTATTCTCACACATTAAATACATATGTTCTAAAATTTACTCGTCAATTAAATAACCGAATCACCCGTTATCGCAAGCTATAGACAGCAAGATTAGACCACGAAAAGGGTGTTTTAGGGATATTAGGCCTAAAAGTGCTAAACGATCAAATGGGTCATTACATTAGTTGAGATAGTCGGTTAGTTAGTTGCTAAGTAGAGCATACAGCTCACGACAGCGATACACAGTACACCTTGTATATATGTGGCTCATTTGTAATTAGCGGAGCAATCAATTCAGTTCACAAAATATTACTCTCATTTCTCCATCTTTGCTCTTCATTCCTTGCTCCTTCAATGGAGTTTGTTTAGATCTGTCACACACAAATCTGATAAATGATTTGTGTGCTTAAAATTATAATCTATTTCTCTTTCTTTAAGCATAGCTATATCAGATCCTTTTTAACCAGTTTCATTCATCCATTTAGCAAACTGACCAATTAAAATAAGAGTTAGAATGATTATGACACTGATTCATGGATCGAAAAGAGAAATAAAGAAAAGTGAAAAGTCTGTGTGCGTCTCTTAATTATTTTAGTTCTTTTGCATTTAAGAAAACAATAAATCTGGTCCATAGGAATTAATAAAGGACAGGTGTCTATCATCCGACTGCAAACTGGACGAAATGGAGGCAACCTCTACTAGAGAGGAGCCACGTCCCCAAAAGTTCGGATGAATTCATTTCCGTCAAAGTTTGGAGGCAAAGGTGCAAATATACCCCTCAACTTTGCGATTTAGATAAGATATACCCCTCGTTAAAAAAGTGGTGTATATATATCCCTGTTGTTACAAAATGATGCAAATATACCCCTGTTGTTACATAAATGGTACAAATATACCCTTTTCGCTGACGGATTTTAAAAAAAAAATCATTTAGCTTATATTTTAATTTAAAAAATGCCACGTGGCTTTAAAAAAGGTCTACCCTTTTTTTTTTTTGAGTAGACATATTTTTCTAAAGCCACATGGTAAATTTTTTCTGGTGTATCGGGTCTGACTCTTTTAAAAAAACTGTGACTTTTAAAAAATAAGTTCTACCCATTTTTTTAAACGAACCAGACCCGACCCACCAGAAAAAAAATTACTATGTGGCTTTAGAAAAAAATGTGTACTCAAGAAAAATGGGAAGACTTTTTTTAAAGCCACGTGGCTTCTTTTTTTAATTAAAAAAGAAGCTAAATGATTTTTGCAAAAAATTTTGTCTGCAAAAAGGGTATATTTGCTCCATTTTATAACGGCAGGGGAATATATACACCACTTTTTTAACGGGGGTATATCTGCTCTAAATTGCAAAGTTGAGGGGTATATTTGCACCTTTTCCCAAGTTTGGATACTCCCTCCGTCCATATTTACTTGTTCTGTATATTAAAAATAGATGTCTACTTTTACTTGTTCAGTTTGGGAAATCAAGAGATAATTATCATTTGGTACCTATTTTACCCTTATTATTAATTATTGAGTTGGAATCTATTTAATAAATTGTTAGTGGCTGCACAACTTTAAAAGTTTGTTCGATTGATTTCAATCATTAGATAACTTACTAATAATTGAGGATGATATATAGTAAAAGTGACATTCTATTCGCCAAGTCAATACATGACAAGTAAAAATGGACTGAGGGAGTATATAATTGACAGACTTTGTTCTCAACCATTGAAAAGTTTTTAGATTTTGAGAAACAATTGTATCTATCGACTAAAAAAGAAAAATTGAACCATTCAAAAGCATGACAGAATGTATGAGATTCTTTCGCCTTTAGTAAGAGATTTTGCATTTGAACCCTAAGAAAATAGCAAATTTCATTACCAGAAATAATTAGTCAACCAATCATGTCGTTCCTGAATCGCTCACAAAAATAATATAACATTAAGGCTAATTCTTGGTCTAATCGTGTACCAACTTCTGAGCATACGCGATGCGAGAGGTCACAATGGATTGACATAATTTTGTATTATGGCCTTTCTTTTACTTATCTTATTAAATTGTTTACAATTAAATTATGATGAATTGAAATGACTTGGTAGTATCTTTATTTTACCTATTTTGTAAAAAAAATTCAAAAGTCATGACGGATTGACATGATTTAATACTATCTTTATTTTATTTATCTTAATTAGATCGTTCACAAGACACATTGGCATGACTTATTTATTTTTATTCTACTTATCTTATTTTCGTTGTTTGTTGTTAAATTTTTCACAGGTCATGACGTATTAGTCATACTTCATTAACACCCACTGATGCCTGCCCATACTTCGTTTTCTTCTCTTTATTAATGATTTCACGTAAGCTCCTCAAAATTTAAGAAACTATCATTGAGAGCTTTCACAATTCAAAAGAAAATGTATTTACAGTAATATATCACCTTCTTCTTTTTTTGGTTAATATTCCTTAGAAGTATCTTACGCGATTAAGAGCCTGTTTGGATGGACTCATAAACTTATGGCTTATAAGCATAATATAAGTTATAAGTTAAGAATCCTAAATTATGACTTTTGACTTTTGACTTATATTTGTTAATTTTGCCTTAAAAACTGAAGGAAAATAATTTATTGATATACTCTATGAATCTCTACAATATCTCTTATTCTCTCTTGTTATGAAAATGGTGAAAAAATGGTATATCTCAAAAAGAATAAGAATCATTTCATTAATCTCTTTAATGTCTACAATCAATTTGGTCAAATAATTCTGTTGCTCAACGTCTCTTTCCTTAAATTTGATCATATGAATGGTCTTTATTACTAATGACCTTTGTGGCTTTTTACTCTTAAATATTTGAACGTTGCAGATTACAAAACCATATCATTTCTTCTTTGGTTAGATATATGATCTTGTGTGGTCATATTAGAGATAGAAAAAACGAACAAGAACAAATTTCCTCTTCTTCTTATTTTCTGTTGCTGGGTTATCTACATTTGTGAAATCTTTGTTAGATTTTGGCTCTTAATTTTGTACTAGAAGAGCTTGTTGAATCCTGGGGGATACACCTATACCGGGTGAAATATCCTTAAGAACAGCGTCTTAATTGACATGCCTCATGCTTTGAAGAATTCCCTACAAGTGTTTGTGATCAAGTATTTTCCGACAAGGTTCGGGATCGAGTATTTTCGGCAAGATTTCCAACAATCTTAAGGATATTTCTCACACAGTTCTTACGAAAAATTGAAAGAGAATAACTTAGTACAATATGTCTAAGTTCCAGGTATGATTTTGCTTGTACTGGAATGCGCCAAAGATTATATTTAACTTTAGATTTTGTGTTGTTATATAACTTAGCATATGGGGGTATAAAATTTTATTTATTTAACAAATTTACTTTGGTGTTTGAACCTAGGAGATACCAAAAGAGTTTAGCATAACGCTTTACAAAATTGAGATTTTTTGTGGCGAAATATATTGGGAGATCAAAATATTATGTACTTTTGGTAAATTTACTTTAGGCTCTGAAATGTTTTTCCAAATCATTTGGGTAAAATAATAGTTGAATTATGATAGATTTTATTAATTATATAAATATGATATATTTGTGTGCAAGTCAAGCTTTTAGCTTTATAGCTTTTATATTGAGAAAAGTCATTTTGGTATGGAAATGAATATTGACGCTAAAGAAAGCATTTTATCATGAGGTGGTGTTGGACAAAGTCGATTTTATGCGTCAAACAATATGGCATTGAGATTCTGCAAACCTAATTATCGAACCTTTAATGAGATATCAATTTTTTTGTGTGTGAAGATCTAAGTCATCATGTCCATAACTGTAGAAGAAGATTCGGGGAAATGATAATCCCGCTAAGAAAAAATAAAACTGACTAAGCGGATGATATATCTAATTATTGTGGTCATTTCTCAAGTGAATCTTGTAGATAATGCAAGAGATTGGGTATTAGACTCTTGTGGTAACAAAGTTAGTTTTGTGTCCCACACCCAAGTTGAATAAGAAGAATAGTATATTTATTTTGGTGATTCAAGAGCTACTCAAATTCTTGGAAAGAAAAGGTTTTTCTTAAACTCACTTTTGAGAAAAACGTTGGCATTAACTGAGATGATACATGTTTCGGATATCTTAACCAATTTGATTACTATGGCACTATTTGAAAAAGTTGGGTGAAATTTTATTTGAGTTTGATAAGGTGTTAACAACAACAACGGTTTTGAGGGTTATGAGTATTGTAATCATGATTTATGTGTGCCTTATATTTTTCAAGATTAAAATGCTAGTACTTATGTTTACTTGATTGATTCATATAATTTATGGATGTTAGACTTGTAGTCTAATTGGTTTATCTTATATTAAGATTTGCAAGGTCTTGGTTCTAATATAATATTTTCTTTAATGCAAATTCTAAATGTTTAGCAGGTTATTCGATATTGGTAACAATCTTTACTACTCTAACATTATTGCTTTCAATTAGAGTAATGGCTTTGAATTAATTTCATTTCTGTAAGCGTGTCTGACTATTTGAATTGTCCTTAATGGTCTTTATTATATTTAAAATAATGATGAAGTTTTTGATATATTTTAATGTATAATTTGTATGTCATATCTCGATTTGGATACCTTAAATTTTTCTTGTGAATTGTAGAAAAGATTTTCTCTTAGATTGATATACTTAAAAGTGTGAGGGTGTCTTGTTAATGTATGCTACTTGATTTTGAAGGGAAAAATTCACATAGAGAGGTGCCACAATTATGGTAATAAATAGAGTGAATTTTTTATTTTACTCAAGAGGTACAATGATGCTAAGTGAATTTCAAAGTCCACCAGTGATTATGTGTTTATCCTTTGTGGGGGTGTCATAACATGAAAATCAACTAAACAAAAATTTATTATTTTGGAGTTGGTTGGTGATGAGGTTAAGTGGTTAAGAGACCTCTTAGTGAGTATTTCAATTGGAATAAAACCAACATCTTTTGTGTCTATACATTGTGGTTGCCAAACAACAACAACTGTAGTGAAAAATAAATTCTCAATGGCAAAAATAGATGCATTTATTTGAGATATAATATGATAAAACAACTGTTATGAGATGAAATTATTTTCATAAATTATGTGAAGTCAGAGGTGAACTTGATCAATTCACGGACTATAAGAAACATCGAGGGGAGTGAGATGTTTGTCAACCTGAAAAGATCAACAATGATGGTAACCCCCTATGTGATTGGAAATCCCATGAATTAGGTTCATATGGGTAATAACAAGTCATTAGTTGATCATGTATGCACAATTAAACTATGTCCCTCCTATGATGTGTGAATATAGTGCAGTTCTGCAAGGCAAAGTGAGGCTGAATTAAACTCTTAATCCAATTCATATCCTCTATAGGTGGTGTATTGCTCTACAAAATACACTTGATGATTGGACCTATATGAGTGTGGGGTGGTGCCGCTCCTATGAAATTGTGACAGATTTCTAGAGCACTCATGAATACCAGGACACACGCATGGCCTCTTAGCGCAAAATCGCAATAACGACAAAGATTGTGTGAGTATAATATGATAAAATAAGACTCTAGGTTTACAAAAGAATTCTTGGTTCATAGAAGTTCTAAACTTCACCAATTATTCTGTAAGCTTAATCTTATTTTATCTAGGTTTGGTTTATAGTCCACACGACATCAGATTCGATGCATTGTATTAATCTGTGAAAACCCAGCAAAATTTCATTTTGTTCCTTATTATTCTTTTGAGATATGTGGAGGATTGATGAAAAAATGTCATATCTCAAAAAGAATAAGAATCATTTCATTAATCTCTTTAATGTCTACAATCAATTTGGTCAAATAATTCTGTTGCTCAACGTCTCTTTCCTTAAATTTAATCACATGAATGGTCTTTATTACTAATGACCCTTATGGCTTTTTACTCTTAAATATTTGAACGTTGCAGATTACAAAATCATATCATTTCTTCGTTGGTTAGATATATGATCTTGTGTGGTCATATTAGAGATAGAAAAAAAGAACAAGAACAAATTTCCTCTTCTTCTAGCCCCTTGAACCCTGCAGTTCAATTATAATTACGACTATCTGAACTCATACTTTTAACAACAAAATATTCCCATTCACTACTAGCTAGCTCTACATTAATCAATATGCATTTTCTTTCTCAACTCCTAGCACTATTTGTTACTTGGTTCTTAGCCTTTTTGGTTGCTCGCAAATACAAAATTAGAAAGAGAGCAAATGCACATAATGCAAAGAGTAATAGTACTACTTTATCAGCTACTGGTGCACCAGGCTTGTGGTGTCACGACCCATTTTCACTAAGTCGTGCGGGTACCTACCTTTCCCACCTCGGTAAGCGAACTCTTATCCCAACAATCATAAAAACATAAATAAAGCGGAAGAAGATAGAATAACGTAAGTCTCATGATAATAATATAAGATAATGCGGAAGTAATGAAATACATCTCAGTATCTGGTCTGGTCATACAATAACATCTAACTAAATACTAGAAGTCTAAATAATAGTAATACATAAATAGTCTCAAAATCATGTCTCAGGATGGAAATAAAGACATAGTAGAAGGAAGAGTCTTCGGGCAGCGAACGTCCTCATGCTCATCCTGAAAGACTCGAATCATCAATCCTCGAATATCAGCCGCGAGGAGTAGAAGTGGATCCCACCTGGTACGTTGCATTCATAAAAGAATGAAGCAAGTGCAAGTCAGTACAAACGACAAGTACTGGTAGGTATCATAGACCGACTAAGACTAGCTAACGTATATAAAGACAACAAAGCAAGATAAACACATAAAAGAACAAAGTACAAGTCAACACAAATTCATATCCATGGTATAAGTCATCACCTATGTTGTAGCATCTAAACCCAACTGTGCTAAGTCTCAGTATAATCAATCCGAACTAGTACATCACAATTATATCACAACAGTCATCACTTATGTTTTTAGCATCTAAGCCCAATTGTGCCAAGTCTCAGTATAATCAATTCGAACCAGTACATCACAATCATATCACAACAGTCATCACCTATGCTATAGCATCTAAGCCCAACTGTGCTAAGTCTCAGTATAATCATTCCGAACCAGTACGCCAATGCAATAATGTATGTATGATGAATGCAATGCATATGCACCGTACACATGTACTCCGACGATGGAACATCACATCTCGGCAGCATAACCCATGGGGGACCCACGAAGTCCATGTACCGCTTGCTCCAGAAAATGACCTCGGATCACGAGCACTCTCTCTATCCCGGTAAGAAACCTCAAGCATCGTACACTCATTCGTTCCCGACAAGAAACCTCGGGCAACGTACACTTTGTCCATTCCGGTAAATGACCTCGAATCACTGACTCTCATCTTTCTTTTATGCTCTCCGGCAGAAACCTCGGAGGCTACACTATCTCACTTACCATCATCAGTACTATAGCCATGCAATATCAATGAATCATGAAAATGAGTATGAATACGATGCAACATAATACCAACAACCAATTCAATCCCAAACAGTCCCACACAGGGCACACAAGTAATATCAATAATAAGGCTACACAATAAGCCACAACGAAATCACAATCTCATCTCAATACCAATCAAGTAAAGTGCCGCCATATCATAGTCATGATATATCATTAGTCACAATTACCCAATGTCTCAATGTGGCAACGAACCAATAAGTAAATAGAACAAGATAAGTAAATCAACACAACGGGGTGGCTAGCTCACAAATCATACAACAAGGCCTAACCTAAGACAATAACCAACCCAAATTCATACCCGAAGGTTTACATGCATTCTCCGAAAATTTCATCTAAACATACGCTTCGCTAATCGAAGTCTCACCATAAGGTAAACCATAACCTACCTGGAGAGCCGAACAACAAAGTCTCCAATAATCAAACCTTAGTCTTTCCCTTCCTTTGAGCCTCGAGATAATGGAAGTCTAAACATATCCGAATCACGAAATTAGAATCAAGAAGAACATCATTCAAACCTTACTTCTATTCAAGTCCTAAATCCTAACCCATGGAATGAAGTTTATGAACTAAAAAGGAGAAATTAGAGATTCTAAGCTTAAACATGAAATTCATACCCTAGGTGATCAATTCCTATCAATTAGAAGTTCTATTAACTCATAACATACTCAAATTTGGATTCTAGGTGAAACCCCCAATTTTGGGTAGAAACCCTAACTTTAAATCTCACAATTTTGTCACTAATAATGAAGGAATCATGTTTATATAGTTATTACTCAACAATTCCACGCTTAATCAAGCTTAATCCACTAACAAATAAAGGTTTTATGATTAACAACTTATTCAAGATACCCAAAAATCCTCTCTTATTCTCCAAGTTCTATGGAGTTACTACCATGAAATCTAACTTAGGAAAGGTAATGAAAGAGATTGAGATTAGAGAACTAACCCTCAAGAGAAATCTGACCAAACCCTCTTAAATTCACCTCCAACATGCTAAGGAAAGGTAATATAAGGCATGGGAGGAGATAAGGGTTTCCAAAGGCATTTAAATCAGAAAACTGCCTGTCGGCCGCTTCTGCGATCACGGGACCGCTATAACAGTCTCGCTTCAGCATTCACCTCACCGCTACAACGGTTACCCAGAAATGCACTTAGCTGCTTTTACGGCGTGGCCACCGGTATTGCGGTACACCAGAAACCAGAATTAATTCAATACCACAAACTCATTCCGAAATCCGATTATCACCCGAGGCCCTATACACGCAAACCAGATATGTAGATATACATGAAGATGCGCTACGAACTAGCCCGTGGCATCAGATTTCCCAACGGGGGTCTCGTTGACCAAGTCAACCTCCAAAACCCGAAAACCAACTTTCCAACACTAGTCCCAAAACACACCCAAGTGCATTGGGAACCGAACCAAACCTACCAATTAGTCACAAATGATCATCCGGACCTCTCGGAATCGACGAAATTCCAAAAAAGGTCCGCATACCTAAAAGTCAACTATGAGTCAAACAGTTTCTACTTAAAAGCTAATTTTTTCAAAAGTCACGTCAAGGCTCACCCAAATACCTAGGGAACCATGTCACCTGTCCCCGCGGGTCAAAATAGTACTAATAGGGCTCGGGGATGGGTCAATGGTGGTAGAATGGTAAAAAAATGCAATAACGACCGAACGGGTCATTACACGTGGCCTATCATAGGTCACCTCCATCTACTTAACGGGCAACTTCCCGTCTGTCGAACCCTTAGTCTCATGGCTGATAGATATGGGCCTATTTTTCTACTTCAACTTGGAGCCCATCCAGCTCTTGTTGTTAGCAGTTGGGAAATGGTTAAAGATTGCTTCACAAATGGCAATGACAAAATATTTGCAAGTCGACCTAGCATTGTACTCCCTCTGTCCCAAAAAAATTGTCCTCCTTTCCTTTTTAGTCTGTCCCAAAAAGATTGTCACCTTTCTATATTTAGAAACAATTTAACTTTACTAGATGATTTACAGCCACACAAATATCTAAGGCTTATTTTGGACCACACATTTTAAAAGTCTTCCTTTAGTTCTTAAACTCTGTGTCAAGTCAAAAGAGGACAATCTTTTTGAAACGAACGGAGTATTAAGCAAGTACTTCTACAACAGCAAAGTTTTTGCTTTGGCACCTTACAGACCATATTGTCCTATCATATGTGTAATCAGAGCCATGGGCTGATTTTCTTGTTCGAAGAAAAAGTCATACAACAATTTCAATATTTTGTGTGAATCTAGAATCATGTTTCTGTTTTTTTTTGTTTTTTTTTTTTTTTTTTTTTAAATGTGCAGTTTGGGAATAATAAATCAATTTTGAAACTAATTAATTTGAAATAAAGTTTTGATCAGTATTTATTCTTTTTTTTTACATCTAGTAATTTCTTTTATACGTCAGTTCTTGTTTTTCGAAACTGATCACAGAAACAAAAAAAAAAAAGTTTTTTAACTGTTTTTGATTAGTCATCGAGAGAGTTATCCCATTGTTTCGGTGGTTGCTATCTAGACATAACAGCTTCTCCTCTATCCATTTTTTGTTGGCTACTGTTGGAGAAGAATGTGAGAACAATAATGGCTTCTCCTTTATTTGTTCTTTAATGGAACAACAAAAAAACTTGGTTCTCCAACAATGACGTCGATAGTGACAATTTAAACAAAAAGGAAATAAAGGGGGAGAAATAGGTCTTCTTTGTTCTAACTCAATATTTAGAAAGAAAAAAAAAAAAAAAAAAAAAACTTCTGTAAGTAAAAAAAAAAAAAAAAAAAACGTAACTGCACTTCTGTAAGTAGTTCCATTATCAATCAATGCTTAATGTATATTTGCTCAACATCTTGCTTCATTTTTTCATCTTTACATCTTGCTTCATTTTTTCATCATTCTCATTATATTTTTTATTTTTATTAAGGAATGACTATGTACTGCTTTGAAGAACATTGATATTGAGCTCAACAAAGGGTTGAAACTCAGTATGGCGACAATTATGAAACCTAGAGCTTGAAAGTCCAATATATGTTAGAAGAGTAAGAGGTTTTGAAGGCCATTAGCAATGTCATGAATAAGCCTAAATAGGTACTCCTTCGGTTTCAAAAATATCACAGTGATAATGTATATCACGTGTGTATATCACTAATATATCCTACATATTTTTCGCTCATACACAAATACACATGAGATATATATAATATGGAGTAATCTATCTATCTATCTATCTATCTATCTATTTATCTATCTTCATATATTAAAAGCATGAATAATTTTCGTTAAATGTTGAACGACCAAAATATCCCTTAAATGTTGATCGACTTTTATACCCTTAAATATTTGTTTAATGAAGCTAGTTAAAGGTGGATGTAATTGTAATATTCTAAATATTATCCAAGGAAGAAATTCTTTTCCAATTAAACTACGACAATGTTGACCGTATATTTCAACAAAAATTGATACTTACTACTCAAAATATTATATTTCAGTTGGATCCCACAAGGAACAATATAGGATAATTAACTAGATTGACAGCCTATATTAAAAATAAACTCAAAATAACCCTACTTTTTAGAAACCATCCAACTTTAACTTTTCTAAGTACTTGAATAACTTTTCTTTGCCAAAAATAAACCTACGTTTTCTCTATCACTCAAATAATCTTCCATCCTTTAATTTAGGGATTTGTTTTTCATTAAGCATACACCATATTTCTCTCTCTTCGATTAAATCACACTTCTCACTTCATCCATTCTCTACAATCTCTCTTTCTCTTTGATAATTTGTGTCACTGTCGCTAACCTCCAGTCATGTTTTGATATTTTCTGCCCTACTGATTTTAATTGTACGAAGATGAAGAAAAAATGGAAGATTGGTGATTTTGTCCATCAAGATTTGTCGGTCTTTCTTCATTGTCGTTCGTTAAATAATCACTGTATAAAATATGTAGTTTAAGACAAGATAAGAGGCGGAGAAAATAAGTCATTTATGCATTGTGTAATTCGTGTATAATCAGTGTGTGTGTGTGTGTGTGTGTGTGTCTTTATTTAGTGTATAAATACATTATATACTGATTATACACTAATTTATACATGTAATTGTTGGTGAAGTCATTTATACGTTGTGTAATTCATATATAATCATTGTATAATATGTATATAATTAGTGTGTATACATTATGTACTGATTATACATTGTTTTATACATTGATTTATACATTTATTATAGAAATAAATTTTCTGAACTTTTGGTGAAGATGTGGTAAAAAAAAAGAAAAAAAAAAAAACTGCCTTCTATCACCTTAAGTTTTTTTAACGTTGGGAACAAATCTTTTGGAGATATGAATTAAGTAATTGTTGGATAAATTTTAGGAATTAATTTTCTTGGGGATAATGTAGGAAACCCGAGAAACCTCCCTAATTATAGCTACAGACTTAGAGGGAGTGTTTTATTTTTCCATTTTTTTTTTTACTTGCTGGCTTATATAATTTATGGCTAAAGTTTGTAAGGCCAACTAAAAGTAAACTTTACTACTGGGCTCGGCTATTTGTGTTTTTATCCCAACAATATAATAGGCGATCAAGCAAGTAAAAAATTATCACCTACTAAGCTAAGCCAAAAACTTTTTCAATATTGATTTCTGATTTAAAATCTAACAAAGATAAAATTAACCTTGAAAGCAAGTAAAATGATCAATGGCCACAAGCATGGATATAAGGGAATTTACTCTCAAGTAACGATCCAATGTATTTTACGATTTTACAACTAATAGCAAGTTTATGTTAATAGTCTCATTGAAAGTCTTCCAACCAAATCAATGAATTTCACTACTAAGCTTTTTCAAGCCTTAGAGTGTGATATAAGGCACAATCAATTTAACCTCAAGTTAACTATCCTATTCCTACCTCAAGTAATTAAATGAGGTTTAAAGCCCCAAATCCTTGCTATCGACTCTTTTCCTCGCACTAACTTTCTTTTCCAAGCAAAGCCGAGGTAAAAAGGCACACTTAATGTTTGCAACCACTAAATGACATTAAAGTTTGAAGAGTAAATAAAGAAACATTAACCCGCTTCATTAGAAATAAAAATCATTTGATACATAAGCAAAACAAGAGATTCAATCCAAACTTTAACAATGTCTACTTCCATAAACAAGGTTCAAGTATTGAAATGAAATACTACGCACTAAAATATTCAATACATAGCAAGAGTTAAGGAGGGTAAAGAATTTCGTATTCTGTGCCTCCAAACCCAAGGTGTGGTTGGTGTTTCTTACTCCCAAGCTTGGAAGAGTTGGCCAAAGATGAAAGTAATTTACTCCAAGTCTTGCTTTTATAATTATCCAATTTTTCCAATCAAAATAAGACCAAAAACAGCCCCATATTTTCAGATTTACAAAACTGTCCACTTTTTGCACTTCTAGCCATTTTTCTCATTTTTTCAATTTGGCTTCTTTTTAACTTGTTTTCATTTGGTTTCTTCCCGATCACTTCGAAATCACATAAAACCTGTAAAATGGAAATAAACGATATTAAATACACTATTTTATCAATCAAACATAGCAAAAATCTAAAATTAAAGAAGAGATAAGTTTGTACAATACCAACTTATCACTAAGCACACGTGCACTAAACTATTTTCCTCAAATTATTATTTAATTATTTTATCTTATCAACTTCCAAGTTCCAACCTTTCAGCCGTTTCATAATAAGTATAGTGTCCTAACTAATGTTAAAGTTATAAAGCGGCCTTACCAATTCTACTAGGAAATAAATATCTTAAACATACTCATACGTCTCTATATAGATGGTTACAATTACTTTGAACAAATTATATATATGCACCTCCTCACAATTGTAGTTGAAGGTACTCACGTTTTAGGTATAGTTATTTGCTTTATTTTTTTTGAAGCATAATTATGTATTTCCTTATTCACATGAAGTCTCTCTCAAAAATCTGGATCTTGATTTATTCGTCTCTTTACTTTATTTCCTCTAATATCGTATTATGTGTAGCTTTTGTTGATTTCTTGATTGTTAATGTTTTTTGTTCTTGCTACTCATAACAAAAGGTTTTAGATGCCACACATGATATTCACAAGTTGGCGTTCGAACAACATCGGACCCCAAGTTAGTACACAATTGATATTTTATCTTAATTGAAATCTCTCGAGGAAAAAAAAAAAAAAAACTCAACTTAGTTGTGGTTGTCCTTCACTATGTCCAACCACACTATCTTCTTTGGTTTCTCTATTTCTATTTAGTCTACAGATAATGTACTTCGTTTATCCACTACAAAAAAAATAAAAATAAAATAAAAAATAATAATAATAATAATTTGTGGAGGTTGAAAGTTGCAATTCGCGAAGGTTTTAACCTCCGCTATTTGCTAAGGAGGCTAAAACCTCCGCGAATTGCAACTTTCATCCTCCGCAAATTACCCATTTTTTTGTAGTGATCCAATAATTTCATTAGGTTGTATTAGAAAATATATGCTCGTGCATTTATTATCAATTACCATGCTTTTTTAATCACCATTAACAAAATACTTCAAACATGAATATGCTCTGTTTAACTTTTGAAGTGCAAGACAACATTAGTTATTTAAGTAAACTGGTAACTCACAAAAATACTTGCTATTCTTTTTTCACTCTAATTGAAAGTCGAAATATATATATAGAAATAGAAAACTCTTTAAAGGGTTAAAAAAACTTAATATGGTAAGAAAAAACTCTCTTATTGGACATAGTTTTCATTTAGGATTTTGGAATCAACTAAAATTTTAGGTATTAAATTTTTTCTTATTTAAATTATGTAGTTAATATTTAAATTTATTTGAAGTCAATTAGAAGAAGTATAAGAGAATCAAACTCCTAATATAATTCAGTTCCAAATTAAAATCGAGATACTTTTCCTATCAAATTCAAAAGACAATTCCATATGATCATTGAATTCTTAAGTACGCAATAGATACATAGAGCAAACAAATTAAAAAGACAAGTGATGTTAGCACTTAGCACTATAAGTCGGTCACCCAAAAAAATTTATATTTATATATAATAGAAAATTTAAATAGTTTTAAAATATAAATAACATTTTGAACTTTAAAGTCAAGCATGGTTTTCCATTTTTATTTTCCTATAATGTTTGAACTTGCCAGTATAAATAATCGATTTCTATTCTCAATATTAATATTTTATACATTAAGTTATTTCACTGCTAAATAAACATGAATTATCAACGGAAAGTTAACTAGTAAAATTTGTCGTTAATCAAATTTAACGACGGATTAGTAACGAATTGTCAAAACTAAAATTTAGCTATGAGCAATTTAGGGACGGATTGACGACGAAGTTCGTATCTAAATCTAACTTTTTTTTTCCCTATATAGCATTTGTTGTCAAATGAGGTACATACTTTGATCACGCGCAAAGTGTGTACACTGAAACTAGTATATATGAAAGATGTACATAGACATATAATCGGGATATACAGGTATGCAGGGATATATACACATATATGCCCTGCCTCAAAACCCATTTCCCCACATTTTCACACGTCCTTCGCGTACCACCGCCAAAAGACCACCATAAGTGCCAATTATTCTACTACTTATAACATTACAAAATGCCATTTTAATTCACAACAACCCACCCACCCCGAAAAAAAAAGAGGACGAAGAGAAAGGGAGGGAAGACAAAAAAGGAAAAGTCACACAAATACAACTTTTTAAAATGGTAATTAAAAAGATTACAACTACTTTCTAAAAATTACATAAATACGACTTATTCAAAATTTTAACTTTTTAATTACAAAAATACAATTTTTTGCATTCCTAAAATATCAATGATACTTAAATTTAGGAGTTAATACGATTAATGCATATCCACTTTTTAATTTCTCTTTCTTTCAAAATCACCCCCCCCCCCCTCCACCTCCCACAAAAAAAAAAAAAAAATCTATAAAAAGGGCATGAGAGAGAATTTAATTTTTCAAATAAAAAAAAAAATCAACTTCAAATCCCATATTTCATCTACCATTTTAAATAGATTTTTTTTCTTTCCTTTCCTCCTCTTTATTCTTCTTTTTTTTATTTCCACTTGACGACTGATGCAATTATTTTTTTGAGACTAAAAGAAATTATTTGAATATATTAATATTAAGAAAAGTACATGAAAATATACCGAAATAATATATGGTATATTCAAATTGTTAATTTAACTAAAAATATAATAACAAAATATTTGACAACATGTTAAGGTATTATTTGTGCTTTTTGTCTTGTGTTATATAATTGGTAGTATTATTTTTGTTTAACGGAGGGAGTATTTAAGTAAGTTGATATATATATATATATATATATATATATATATATATATATATATATATATATATATATATGGTATACAGTATAAATATACCTCATAATAAAAATGTATATAATATAATATACACATATAAACAAGATATATACGATACATTAGTGCAAATGTAAAAGTGAAAATTAATTACATATGTATATTAAATATATTGTATTATATGTGTAAATAATATATATGCGATATATTATTCTAAGTATAAATTATGTATTAATTGTATATGCTATATTTATATCAAGTATACATCATTAATATATCATTTTTAAAAAGACTATCTGATATTATTTCAGCAGAAGATTTTTATTGGTGGTCATTATAATATCTACTTTGTTTCCACACAAAAAAATAAAAATGTAAAACAAAAAAAATTCCTAATGAGAAACTAAAATCACTAATATACAATATAACTATACTTCATACTAAAAATGTATATAGTATAATATGCACATATAAACAATATATCTAATGTATTAGTGCAAATGTAAAAGTGAATATATATATATATATATATATATATATATATATATATATATATATATATATATATATATATATATATATATATATATATATATATATATATTCTAAGTTTAAATTATGTATTAATTATATATCTTATATATTTATATCAAGTATAGACCATTAATATATCATTTTTAAAAAGACTATCAAATATGATTTTAGCAGAAGATTTTCATCATTGGTGGTCATCATAATATCTACTTTGTTTCCACACACAGAGACAAAAAAAAAAAAAGTTTCCGAATGAAAAACATTATTCATATATGAAAACAATACCTTTTTTCTGGGTAAGCGAATCTTCATAAATCACCTTATAACTGATAAAGACATAATTAATTAATTAGCTTAAATCTAGGGATTTTTTATAATGTGAATTTCTTGATTTCGGGAGAGAGAGAAGGTTCCTTTTTAGTATATCATGTAATAAATGTAATAATGAAATTGGTTGTAGATTATGTAATAGTTTACTCATTTGCTAGTATTTATGTAATTCCCCCAAGAGACAAAGAATGTCATGAATCTCTAAATTGGAATTGGACCCGTCCACAAATTTTATGAGGCACAAAGGAGCCCATTTGATATGTAATCTTAAGTAATCTTTTTAGATATTGTGAAAGGTGGATATATATCAATTGCAACTTGCACAAATTTAAGAGCTCTTGTGATGTTTTTGAACAGTGACGACAATATCTCAGGAGAACCCAAATATTCTGCAACTGCAATTGAATTTGGAAAATCACAGGAAAAAAAAATCATCTATTGAATAGGATGACTGTTCATTAGTTTGAGCTTGTACTTTTCCCTTTCAGATTTTCAATTGCTCATTACACATATATTTTAATATTGCATGTACTGTACCATTTTACAAAACTTGTGTTGATTTATATGGGATACACGTATCCGTAAAACTAGTATGTATATATATATATATACACACACTAGTTTCTACGAACGTGCCTCGCACGTTAATACCATGTCAATTATTAGCAAGTGCTTGAAGCGAAAGACCCTTTGTAACATAAAGAATTATGATTAGATAGTAATCTAAAGTGAATTTGCATATTAACCAAACAACTCAATTATAAGAAGTTTGATCCTTAAAATCATTATTCATCATAGCATTTCAATCCTAGCATCAAATACACCTGGCAAATAAATTCAACACATGCATTAGTGTACGTATATCCCCCGTAATAAATTGAAAGATGTTGTTACTATTTATAAAAGGAGAATATCACTTTTGGTATCTTTGTTATTAATAAATTTTAATTTTTATTCCTGTGATAAATGACTCAACACTTCTAACCTTCAATTAATTAAAATTGATTTTTTTCACTTTCGTCAGCCGAAAAATATATATCTGAGCTATTTGTGTTACGACAGCGGTGTAAATGAGCCACTTTTTTAACAGAGGGTATATTTACTCTAAATCATGTAGTTCAGGGATATACGTGGATCTTTTCCCTATAAGAAATGTGTTATATTTTGACTACTTTTAGAAGTATATTTAATTTATATTTGATTTTCATAAGGATCTAGAGTGCAGTTTATGGGTCTACTGTTGTATATATATAAATAATTATTTAATTGGGAACTCTATTGTTATTAAAAATTAACTTGAGGTCGCTACAGAAATAGGCTTCAAATTCTGGATCGTCTCTGGCCAGATAAAGTTGTATTATATTATTTAAGACTTTATATGATATTTACTTATTTAGTATTCTAAAAACAACTAAGATTTTATCTTATGGGGAGTTTTATACCCTTCTAACAATTCAAATCGATTCTCATAAGGATGATCTCTTTTTCTCTTTCTATTGCTTTATAGAATACTGTATAGAGATTAGCGTATATAATACTTTGATTTTTCATTCCATTTCGTGATTATAATTATTCTTTTTATTTTATTACTCTCTCTTGGGTAATAGTTTGAGTAAAATAGTGCCTTGATTTCATCAAAATGACTGCTTTTTTGAAATCAAGTTGGCATGTTTATTTATTAAAGGTAAGTAGTTTTGTACGTGTGAGATTGGAATGGATGTAAATTTTCAATATAATAGGTAGAACACGATATCGCAATTAGCAAATAGCTAAGAAGTCCGAACCTGATGAATATCAGTATCTTAAATATTAGAATTTTATCCAGTATTGAATTACTTTTTAAAAAAAGAGTAGTTTTTAAAGGGCATAAAAAAACCAACACTTTAGGAATATTTTAATCATTTAATATTTATCGCGTTAAACTTAATTACCAAAATTATTGTCTCGAAAGAGAAAAATCTTTGTTGAATTCAACAGTTCATATATTAGTTCCTCCAAATTTTAAATTGTTAATTCTTTATAATTTTATCCAACAAAAAAAGGTAGTTTAATTTGTTTGGCCTCTTTAGTTTCAATCTTATATTTTGACTTGGAGTCCGTTGGTTTTAGTCTTAGGTGCCGTTTGGCCATAAATACCAAAAATATTTTCATTTTTTTTGGAATTTTTGAAGTTGGAGTTGGAGTTGGAGTTGTGTTTGGCCATAGTTTTTGAAATTGTAGTTTTTGGTGAAATGTAGTGTAAAAAAGTGAAATTTTTTTGAAAAACAAGTTTTTTTTTGTTTTTGGTATTCCGGAATACAACTCCGGAAAAAAGTGAATATTTTTTATGGCCAAACGCTAAAAGTAAAAAAAGTGAAAAAAAATTCCGGAAAAAAGTGAACAATTTTTATGGCCAAACGCCCACTTATACTCTGACATGGATTCCAGTATTTTTCATAGTCAAATTAATTTTAGCGTTTTACATATTAGACAAGGTTGTGTATATGTACAACTTTATCCAACGTAACATCATCCTTTGAAGAAACGAATTAGTCGTCCCCGAAGGGTATAAAAGTCGTTCAATATTTAAAGGATATTTTGGTCAATCAATATATATATATATTGGTACCTGTTTATGGTTGCGGGAAACACGGACTAAAAGAAAAAATATATTTGGCAATAAATTTTTTTTTTGTTGCCATAAATTAATTATTTTTGCAAAAAGTACTTTTGGCAACAATTTTTTTTTTGTTGCATAGACTTTTCCCAATGGCTGTTATTGCAACAAAGCACAACAACTTTTTTTATTGTTGCCAAAAGTACTTTTTGCAACAATAATCAATACTATGACAACAAAATTAAATTCTTTGGTAACAAAAAAGTTCATTTGCCAACAAAAAAAACTAAATTGTTACCAAATATTAAATTTTTTGTTGTCATTTTTATGCTTTCTTGTAATGACGAACAAATGCACTAGTACTTAATACTATATAAGATTGAAAATCAGTAAAATTGACTATCAAAGCTTTTTGTGACACTAGAATTACGAGTAAGAGGAAGTACTTACTTATAAATGGATATTTAATGGGAGATAGTGTCAACATATAGATCATGTTTTAGTAATGTGACTCACAAATAAAAAAGTAACAAAAAATGTTATTCACAAGGCGGCTTGCTTGATTACGTGACGCAGTTTGCAGCTAAACTAAAAATCAAAACGTCTGGATCCTTTTTTGTGACGAGGCAGAAACCACACAAAATTTTCCCAATGTAACCGATGTGAAAGATGGAAGAGGCAACAATCAATGCTGTCCTTGTGGGGCAATTCGCAGAATTGCCGTTCTTTTGGGGTGGTCTTTAAATTTTGCCCCTCATATTTGCGATCTTTAAATTTTCATTTCCTCATATTTGTGGTCTTTAAGTTTTGCCTGTAGCTTTTGATACCCGAGGTTTTGGGTTCGAACCCCGCTCAAACATAAAATAAAGAAATAATTTCGCAAGCGGGGGCCGAGTGGAGGAGGGTCGCCCCCCTCCGCATAACTTCCTTAAGGAAAACTAAAGTTATGCGGAGGCATAACTTTTCCTCAAGACATAGTTTAGTTATGCCTTATGGAGCAAAACTTTTCCTTAAGGAACTATGCCATATGCGGCAGATTTTTAATTGCGCATTACCAAAAGTATGCCTTAACTAAAAGTGTGCCTTGAAAAGTTTTAAAAAAAAAAAAATGTCTCAAGGCAAAGTCCGCCCCTCCGCATAACTTCCTTAAGGAAAACTAAAGTTATGCCGGAGGGGCATAACTTTTCCTCAAGGCATAATTTAGTTTTGCCTTATGGGGCAAAACTTTTCCTTAAGGAATTATGCCTTATGGGGCAAACTTTTAATTAAGGTATAACCAAAAGTATGCCTTAACTAAAAGTGTGCCTTGAAAAGTTTTAAAAAAAAAAAAAATGTCTCAAGGCAAAGTCCCCTCCCTCCGCATAACTTCCTTAAGGAAAAACTAAAGTTATCTTGCGGAGGGGGCATAACTTTTCCTCAAGACATAATTTAGTTTTGCCTTATGGGGCAAAATTTTTCCTTAAGGAACTATGCCTTATGGGGCATACTTTTAATTAAGGCATAACCAAAAGTATGCCTTAACTAAAAGTGTGCCTTGAAAAGTTAAAAAAAAAAAAAAAATGTCTCAAGGCAAAGTCTGCCCCCTCCAGCATAACTTCCTTTAAGAAAAACTAAAGTTATGCGGAGGGGGCATAACTTTTCCTCAAGGCATAATTTAGTTTTGCCTTATGGGGCAAAATTTTTCCTTAAGGAACTATGCCTTATGGGGCATACTTTTAATTAAGGCATAACCAAAAGTATGCCTTAACTAAAAGTGTGCCTTGAAAAGTTAAAAAAAAAAAAAAAAAATGTCTCAAGGCAAAGTCTCATTTCCTCCGCATAACTTTGGTTTTTCCTTAAGGATTGTATCTTTGGATCCGGCATACACTCTCACCCCTGTCTTGCGAAATTATTTTTTTATTTTATGCCCGAGCGGGGGTTCGAACCCGTAACCTCGTATCCAAGTCGAGGCAAAACTTAAAGAACACAAATATGAGGGGCAAAATTTAAAGACCACCCCAAAAGAAGGGCAATCCGTGCAAAAAAATGGTCCTTGTGCTCCTTTTGTCGGACTACCTTCCAAAGGTTCGGACAAAATAACTTAACCATTGCAAAGTTTTTTTTATTTTGAGAAATCAACTGTTTAAAATCATTAATTAAAAAGGTAATTTGACTAAATTATTCTTATTTATTCTTTGATCTTTGATCTCAATTTAACATTACTCTTTTTTTCACCAAATTAATCTCTCTCTATATTTATTAAGGGTAAGTGTGAAAACTAAAACTACTAATTACTTATATATTGATTTTCTAAAATGCAAACTATTTTTGGATCATCTAATTTTATTAAGGACAACAAGTAAAACGGCTGGAGGGAGTGATGTATAATTTTGGAGATCAAGATTAAAGTCAATTTGAATTTAAAGAATGCAGTAAAAATTAAGCCATATGGAAAATAAATAAAGCCATACCCCCGTGGCTATGTTCACGTACTTCAGTTAAATTCGTCCCCACAGTACTAGATGTCTAGGGGTGTACAAACCAAACCGACAAACCGCACCAAACCGATAAATCGAAATCAAACCGCGAAAAAAACCCGACTCGTGGTTTGGTTTGACTTGGTTTGGTGTTGGAAAAAAAAACCCGACCATAATTGGTTTGGTTTGGTTTTAGCTAAAAAAAGTCAAATCGAACCAAACCGACCCGACATTACGTGTATTCGATTTTAAAAATATTTTATACATAAGAATATTTATTTGTAATGTAATTTGTAAATATTTCTTAAATTTTTTCATAGCTTTTTGTCTTTTATCATATTATTTTAAGCTTGAACTTAGAATTTGAATGTCAATAAGTTTTATATCTCATAGATGTTAATAACTCAAATAAAGTCCAAATCAAAACCAACTCAACACTAATGCTAACAAAAGATCTAACACTAGGAATAAATAATTGGTTTAGAGCGTAAAAATATATAGCTTAATTTTTTCTTTGTCATGTAATTAATACTTATTAGTCGTACTTATTTTATCGTAACTTAGTATTTAGATAAAAGTCATTTTCTTTATGGCTTATTAATTAGCAATACTTATTTTAACCGATTTTATTATTTTTTTGTTGAATATTTTAATACAATGTCATCACCCATCTCACATTTTGTGTTATTTTCTTAAGAAACACCTTAGTTATATAGTTGTATCTTACTAGGACTAAAGAAATATTTGAAGTAAAAGTCATATGTTTTGTATGAAGACTTTTTCGGAGAAAAACCCGAAAAAACCGAATAACCCGAGAAAACCCGAAGTTGAAAAACCCGAATTTTATTGGTTTGGTTTGGTTTATAAATTTAAAAACCCGACACAATTGGTTTGGTTTGGTATTCGAAAATCCGAACCAACCTTGGTTCTTACGTACACCCCTATAGATGTCTAGGTCAATTTTAGGCCACAAAAAATTTCTAAAGTTTCTAGCCCCTTGAAACCCAAGTTCAATTATAAATACGCTTATCTGATCTCATACTTTTAACAACAAAATATTCCCATTCACTACTAGCTTGCTCCACATTAGTCAATATGCATTTTCTTTCTCAACTCCTAGCACTATTTGTTACTTGGTTCTTAGCCTTTTTTGTTGCTCGCAAATACAAAATTAGAAACAGATCAAGTGCACATAATGCAAAGAGTAATAGTACTACTATATCAGCTATTGGTGCACCTAAAGCTCCAGGCTCGTGGCCTATCATAGGTCACCTCCATCTACTTAGCGGGCAACTTCCCGTCTGTCGAACCCTTGGTCTCATGGCTGATAAATATGGACCCATTTTTCAACTTCAACTTGGAGCCCGTCCAGCTCTTGTTGTTAGCAGTTGGGAAATGGTTAAAGATTGCTTCACAAATGGCAATGACAAAATATTTGCAACTCGACCAAGCATGGTATTAAGCAAGTACTTCTACAACGGTAAAGTTTTTGCTTTTGCACCTTACGGACCATACTGGCGCGACATTCGTAAAATGGTAACTCTTGAAGTCTTAACCAACTCTCGCCTTGAGAAGCTGAAACATGTCCGTACATCAGAAGTGAATTGTTGTATTAAAGAATTGTACTACTCGAATTGGAGTAACAGTAGTAACGATTTTCCTGCACAAGTGAATTTAAGTAGCTGGTTTGAGCACATAACGTGCAATATAATCATCATAATGCTTGCTGGGAAGCGATTTTCAAGCAGCGTAAATGAAAAGAGTGGAACAGAGGAAATGCAATTCAAAGAATCGATAAAGAAAGCATTGTTACTCGGTGGAACTTTCGTTGTTTCCGATGCAATTCCGTCACTTGAATGGATGGATATTGGTGGGCACATTGAAGCCATGAAACAGACGATTAAAGAAGTTGATCGTGTATTTGATAGCTGGTTAAAAGAACACATCCAGAAAAGAAAAGATTGTGAAATTAATTCTACGGATGGAGACCAATCTGATTTTATTGATGTGATGCTTTCGACTCTTCCAGAGGAAACTATGGAGTCTGGATACGACCGTGATGCCATTATCAAGGCCACAACATTGGTAAGCTGTTATTTGTCGTTTTATCCCAAATTTATGTTCCACAAAATTTCTTTTACATAGTTTTTTTTTTTTTTTGAAAAGTCACCTAGTTCACATACTATATATTCCCTCTGGCCCATGTGTTGTTCTTTTAGCTAAATATATGCAGAAAATTAAAACCGTGACAAAATTTTTTAAATACAACGAATATAATTTCTGACTTACAGTACTGATCATCAACCAATTTACAGCATGATATTTGCACAAAAAAGCAAATTAATCTGTGTAGGAAAATATATTGAACAATGATAAAATTGACTACCAATTATGCTCTATATATGTAACTAAAATTATGAGAAAGATGAAGTATTCCCTTTCTCCCAATATATATGTCACACTTTACTTTGAGTCAGTCATGAAAAGAATGTCATCTTTCCATACAACTTAAATTTAAATTTTCTATTTTGCACTTAATGAGATAATTTATATATAGTCAAACAAATGCTTATCTCAAATCAAAGTTTCAAATAAAAAAAAAAATGTGTCTAGTCAGATATTCCCACATAAATCAGGATGATGGAGTACTTTATATTCGTGGCATATTGATATACGATGGAACAGGATAGTTTATCTTGTTTTGTTTATTACTCCATACCATTGCTAGTTTTTATTTCGAATCTCCAATCACTTGGCTAACATCTTATTTATTCACTTGCGAATTGACTCAGATACTTATCATGACGGCATCAGAGAGCACCGCAGAAACATTAATATGGGCCCTATCTCTGCTAATGAATGACACTCGCTCATTAAAAGTAGCCCAGGACGAACTAGATGAACACGTAGGAAGAAACAGATGGGTTGAAGAATCAGACATCAAGAACCTCCCATATTTACAAGCCATAATAAAAGAAACCTTACGTCTTTACCCACCTGGTCCTTTATCAGGGCCTCGAGAGGCTAGCGAAGATTGTTACGTTGATAAGTTTCGCATTCACAAGGGCACTCGTTTGATTGTCAATTTATGGAAGCTTCAACGAGACCCGAGAATCTGGGAGGATCCAGATGAGTTTAAACCGGAGAGGTGGTTCATGAAGGAACACGTGAATATTAATTTTAGAGGACAAAATTTTGAGTATATTCCGTTTAGTTCTGGGAGAAGAATGTGTCCTGGTTTGATGTTTGGCACCCAAGTAGTGCATTTGACGCTAGCAAGATTACTTCATGGATTCAATATTTCAATGCCAAGAGAGGAACCAGTTGATCTAAGTGAGGGTTTAGGCATTGCCTTGCCTAAAATGAAACCTCTTCAACCACTTCTTTCTCCCAGGCTGACTGTGGAACTCTACCAAAGTCTTTGAGCCAGTAAACTATCAAATAAGTAGTAGTATACTCTGTGTTTATTTCAGTCTAAAAAGATAATGGAGTATAAAGTGTGATATCAGAACCAAAATGTTAAATTTTGGGATAAGTCATTGATTCCTTGGATTTATAAATAAGACTATTATGTTTTTAAATTACAAAGAATGTACTTGCTCTCGATTTTCTACTATTGAAATACTTGAAAATATATAATTGAACAATCATGATTAAAGATGTGAAAATGTACAAAAAGAAGATATGTTGTTGTCAGAAGGCAACTCTATCGTCTATCTTGACAATTCAAGCTGAGTGCTCTTTGTTGGAAATAAGGATCCACGTGAAAGTGCAAGAGAGGGGTGAATTGTAAATTTTTCGATTTGTTAGTTGACTAGGTAGGACCAGTAATCGACTGTTTACTTAGAGAATGCTAAAGTAAAATGCAGAAGGTAAATGACACCAAATGTTTTATACTGGTTCAGATTCAATGTGAATCCTAATCTAGTACCTTTGGGTTGTAAGGGTGTTCTCTGCAGCTCTTTTATGAAAGATTTGGTACAATGGTGGTTTGAATGGAGCTCCTACGTCTACACTCAAAACACTCGTAATCTTTTCATACAATGCCTCACAAACTATACTATATCTCTCCTTTCTTTTTTTGTTTACACTATAGATCACTCAGAAATACAATGTTTATGAAAATTAAAGCAGAGCACTTAAGAGAATCAGACAAAGGTATATTTTTTTGATTTGTGAAGCTGCCTTTTATAGTCGTTTAGGCTCTTCCCGCAGAGATATCAACCCAAGGGATTTGATCCTTGGAAAAAGGAATTAGTGATCCTATTTCCAATAATAAGGTTAGAGTCATTGATGTGTCTTGATACTTCTTAATAGTTTTTCCTTGTGTAATGGAATCGCGCATCATCAATCAAGAAGATTGTTACACTTGATTAAATATTCCTTCTTTAATACGGCATATCCTACAATCTTCTTTCCTTCCTTGACCTTGATTTGTACTGCTTCCTAAGCTGTAAATATTTCTTTTAGCCACTGAGATATACACCATATATTGGTGCCTCTGTTGTAAGGCTGTAAAGTCTTCCTTGAGTTGGTCTTGTGTAAGCCCATCTTGCAAATACGTCTGTTGGGCTCCTTACTGGACTTGTGGGCTTTTTCAATCTTTGGTCCATACATGTAGTCAACTTCCTTGATATCCTTGCTTCCCTTTCTTAGTTTAATTTCCATACCTACACAAGTAAAATTGTCATCATTAAAACTTGACACTAACAATCTCCCCCTTTTTGAGGATGGCAATTTATGATAAGATGTAGTCAACATGTAGTCAACTTCCTTGTTAATATGGTGGATGCTCCCCCTGAATAGTTGACTTGTCCTTGGAGGCTCCACTGAATAGTTGACTTGTCTTTCGAATTAGTTGACTCCGGTTCTCCCCCTTTGGCATCACTCAAAAAAACATAACAAGCAGCAATAGAGATGGAAACTTATAACAACTAGTAATTAAGATGCTGAACACATCAGCACAAGAGTAGCAAAAGACCTAGCAACACAAAGGGACTTAGGTCCCACAAAACATATTGTTTAAACATGCCAAAAACACCTAAAAATAAAAGAAAACTACTCTTGGCGCTTGAACACTGGGCGACGAAGAAAATAAGCCAAAGTATTAAAAATAGAATCTTTCATATCAGTCAACGGTGTAGTTAGACTTTTAGGCATCGTACCAACACTAGCTTGGAGCTTCGCGGACAGTTTGATCGCCTCCTTTATCACAGCATCCAGCTTAACCCGTAGCCTAGAGACATCAGCACCAGTTTCTTTAGTCGAATCACGAATCTTCTCCACTTGAAATATAGTGGATGCCATTAAGTCTTTGATAGACTCAATTTTGTCATCCATGGCGGAAAGTTTGGAGAGAAGTTCAGCATAGTATTCAGCAGAGATAACAGAGGAATCAGATTTTTGACTTTTGAGGAGGGACCAGGGTTAGACTCTTCACAGGCTTCCTTAAGTACCCAAGATTCATTGCTCAAGACATAACCCATGCTACCAAACACTCGAGAATTGTAACACTGCTTAACATGAGTAATGGGATAGTCAACTAAGTCAATTTTATGAACTTCAAGTATGCGAGAGATGAGCATACCATAAGGGAGGCTAGAGGGATTGGAGGCACACTCAATCATGAAGTTGATAACTATGAAGGACAAATTGATTTTCTTTTGGAGAGAAGCCAGAAGGCAAAGATGGCATCACGTTGAGAAATAGTGGAATAGGACCCAGGACGAGGGACAATGATAGTTGCAACCATATGGGCTAGCACACGAGCTTCAAAAGATATGTTTAAAGGACCAATTTGAGCAGGGACAGAGGAGGAATTGGAAAGAGTTTTCTTAACATCATCAAAAGACACTTCAAGAGACTCAAGCCAGAAATTTTTTGATCAAGAATGCGCTAAAGAAAAGTGAGAATGGAATAAATGCAAGTATATTATGAGACAAATGTGAAAAAGGAGGCATGACAAGATGATGAAGGTTTAGCGAATCAAAGAGAATAAGTTTCGTCAACGCGATGCGTTGTATTCCGGACTATGACTTGAATCACTCGCACCGAATTTCTTTTAGGTACATTTAGATATGCAGTAGAGTACTCCAAGGGGTAATAGAAGGAGTAAGAAAGGCCGCATGTGATAGGGATAAGTATAAGGGTCAATCTGACATAAAATAATCACTGACAATAATAAGTCACTAGCAAGGAAATGCTATTGCAAATCATCTGGGCGCTACCATAGGTGGTACTATAATGATATTGTAAGGAATTAAAGAGTCCAACCAAGGAATTAAAAGGAGATGATATGGTATGTATATAAGGTCGACTAGTACAAAAAAAGGGATAATCTAAAATGGCACCAGAGAAGCAAGCAAGAAAAGGTGCCATATCTGAACATGAGAGTTTGTCCACTAGTAGAGAAATAAAGAGCAAGTAAAAAAAAGGATACAACAATTAAGAATACTCGCAAGATTAGCAGAGAGCCATAGCGATCATGAGCCAAGATCACCTTAATAAGAACAAGACGATAGCTGGATATCAGTTGACCACCGGTTACATACATGAGGACATGAGGATATGAAACTAATGAATGAGTTCGATAAAGAATTGGGAGGATATGAAAGAAGACTAATGAACCCATAGTATAATAGCATGGAGATCAGGAACTAAAGGAGGACAACTATTCCAAGAAATTAATGATAACATCGTAAGCTCGCAAGCTACAACATTCGAGAATGAATGTTTCTAAGGGGAGAAGGATGTTACACCTCGAACTTTCAGAGCATGAGTACACCATGTATTTCACCATATTAATGGAGTATCAGAGATGTCCCTTGAAGTTTTGAAATGTACAAGCCGTGGGATGTACGTAGCAATGAAGTAAAGGATAAATTATGATCTCATAAGTTGTAACCGGGAAGGATAACCTTGGAACCAAAGGATATGACCATTATCAAGTATGATTTATGATAAATAGCATATATGGAGAGTTTCGAAAGATTTCGGGACCAAGAAAATTGAAGAAAATAAGTTTGTCGAAAATTTGACAGAATTTTGGACAGAAATTCTCGGTCAACTTTAGAGAAGTATATTTTATAGTATATCAGGAGTTTTGAAGTGAAACAAAAGCCTAAATTGAATTCCAGGAAGTCTAGTTTCCAACGCAACAAACTGTTCATCAAAATGACATTGGAGTAGGGAGTTATGGGCATTTCAAGATAAGCCTCCAATCTGCCAAATGGCTCCCCGCGGGCCCCATTTGGAAAGTCAGTGGAACCGACTTTCAGAGGGTATAAATACCCTATTATTCCCTTTTTTTCATCATTTACACTTCTTTTGAGTTCTAGACACACCTATACACTTCTCTTAAACACTTATAACCCCTTAAATCAAGAATTCAATAAGATTACACCAAACTAGTTCATGAAAAGTAATTGTTCTTGTTTCTACTTGATGTTATGGTGAGTTTGGTCTTGAAGAAAGTTGGTGTGGCTAAATTTCTTCAAGTATAAGGTATGTTCTTCATCCTATCTCTTATGTTGAGTTGATTTGAAGGTTTAACAAGTCTTAAAAGTGAAAATAGTTATGGAGGAAAGGTCATAAGGTGTTGTGTTGTAGTTGTTGAGTTTATGGATTGTTTTGAACATGTTGTGGCTGTGTGTTTAGGCTAATTTTCATGTATATGGATGCTATCTAACGTTGTTGGTGTGTTAATGAGATTATGCTCCTTGATTGGGAAGAAAGAAAGTGTATATTATTGTTGTATGTTGATAAATATCGTGTAGGATGTTTTATGGAATATTTTGGTATTGATGATGATGCCATTGTTATTAGTGTTATTGTTGTTGTGTTGGTTGTTGGTATTGTGATTTCGGGCTAGGGATATATAAACAGGGGAGATGTTGCCCGAATTTTGGCAGATTCTAAAAGGGTTTAATTTGAAGACTTAAGATAAGCATATAACGATAAGCCTAAAAGTAGTATGAATTCTCTTGAATGTAGATTTACGAGCTTGGAAGGATAGGCTTTAAGTAGTAGGAGACCAAAAAGCTATGTTAAGGCTAGTCTCTTTCTTTCCAAAGGCATGATTCCTTTCTTATGAACATATATATGTTTTCCATAACATTCTTATCTCCAAAAAGCTAGAAGTTCATGATTCTCAAAGTTCTTATGATGCTAAAGATAGATGTTTCCTATGATGATAATGATGATGATGATCCCATTTCTAGAGATTCCAAAGTTTATAGTCTTGATGCTATTATGAGATCATTCAACTTATTTCATAATTTTCTTGATTTTATCCATTGTTGTTGATCTCACCCCATAATACTTGTTCCTTCGAGGTGAGATATAGCGATGATGATAATTCCATTTCCAATGCTATACAAGTTCATCGTTCTTGATACTCTTATGACACTATTGATCTCATCTTAAGATAGTTGATCCTCTAAAGAAAGATATGGTGATAATGATAATGATGATGATGATGTGCTTTTATTTATGTACTCTTATATATGTATATATATATAGACAATTATGACCGAGTATATATATGATCGAGTCCCGAAAGGGCTGAGTACAGATATGACAGAGTCTCGAAAGGGCCGTGTACAGATATGATCGAGTCCCAAAAGAACCGAATACAGATATGATCGAGTCCTTAAAGAGCCGAGTACAGATATGATCGAGTCCTGAAATGGTCGGGTACAGATATGATCGAGTCCCGAAAGGGCCGAGTATAGATATTACCGAGCTTTACTATGGCCGGGTACCGATATTGTATAGGTATGTATGTGGATATATGAAATATTTCTTCTAGAAAAAGGTTAAGTAAGCATGATGAATGTTTTAAGGGTATCATGATGTATAAACGGTTCTTTTATCTTACATTATTCTTCGTGCTTTTATCATATTACTATTCATGCCTTACATTCTCAGTATATTATTCGTACTGACGTCCCTTCTTGTGGACGCTACGGTCATTCTCGCAGGTAGACAGGTAGACGGACCTGACCCGTAGGAGCTTCATCAGCGAAATCTCAACAGTGCTCAATTTGCTTCGGAGCTACAGTTTATTAGTACTAGTCCTTATGGTCACTCCATTAGGACATATGTGTATAGTTAGACGTTTCATAACCCTATCGGTTCATGTCGTTGTATAACATTTTAGTAGCCTTGTCGGCTCGTGATGATAGGCATAATTGTTGAAGATTATGTAAAGATGTGACGTTATGTTGTGATATATGTCCTTACAGATTATGATATCCATAAGCTATCTTTATGGTCCATCCGTAAAATGATTATGAGACGTATGTTTAGAGGTGCTCAGTGTGTTAGCTCCGGGTGCCCGTCATGGCCCTCTAGTTGGGTCATGACACTCGAGGAGGCACATACTTTAACACGGGCTGCTGGTTTTCCTGAGGACGATATTGACACATTTGTGGCCATGCAGTAGTCCTTTGAGGTAAGCAGGGAATTAGGGGGGACCTCAGCCCTCGAGGGCAGGTGAGGCCAGTTGATCTGCCGCCGCCCTAGCTGATATACCATTGCCACTGTTCGTAGGCCCTGCGATAGTGACACCCAAGCCAGCGGCGACAATAGGGGGTGCTACTGAGACGGCTCCATTGATAGTGTCTCCATTGGAGGTCCTTTCTGCTGATCAGACACCATCGGATGCCTGAAGTGTCCTTTGTGAGCTACTCATCTCTTGTACTACATTTGATACATTGGGGACACTGCATATTCTTTTTTTTTGGGGGGTGGGATAGCTCATGTTTCATGTTTTCATGTACTCGTAGTTTTTCGTTGCCAAGTATGATAGTGATGGATGATCAGTTTATAGCATAATTGTTTTCATCTTGTTTTATTTCCATCTTATTTTAACAATACTCCTTCCATTTTTTTTTATGTGCATGAGTACTTAGAGGGAAGTAGCATAACTAACATGACTCGTTTGGTGACATAGTTGTGTTGCAAGCACAAAGTGATAGGTTGAGAAGTAATTAGAAAATAGTCAAGTAATCCATGTGCCATGTGTTGTGAGATGTTATTGTTCTAGTCTTGTGCATAATTGTGATCTAGAACTTGCCCGAGAAGTGTCTCAAGACGAAATCCTAAACTACACTTGTTTGAAAAAGGATATTAGACTTTCTTTGGATCGTCACTAAACCTTGAAATACCTACCCATTGCATATCTATCCTAGTCAACCCCTTTTTGAGCCTTATTTTTTTTTCTTTTCTTTTATGACAACCTTGTTACAAGCCCTTTCCCTTTTGCCCTTGTTTACCCACTTTTTGGCACCCTATCTCCCTAAGCGATTCGAATATGCTAAGATAGGCAAAAAATGCCTAAGTTTGGGGGTGGTGGTTGGCAAGAAATGGTGTGGTATGTGATGGAGAGTTAAAGGGCACACTAAAAAAAAACTATTTATGTATATATATATATATAGATATATGTATGTATAGAAAGGTGTGTGTATGTACATATATATTGTATAAGTAGTTGTGAATGCGAGTGTGTAAATAATGGTGGTAACTTAAGAAAATAAATGGGGAAGCTAGGGAGGTAATAATGATGTTGGCTAAAGGAGCTACTAATGGGTGGTAGATGCTTAAATGATGAAAAAGGGACGAATTAGGTGAAGGAAGCGTGTTCGATAATGCTTAGGCAGACGTTAAGTCACTCTTATCCAAAATGCACCCTACCTTAACCTCGAACCTTCATTATAGCCCGCAAGTCCTAGTTGATTTTGAGCAAAGTGTGTTTATATAAGTGGAGAAATACTTAAAGGGAAAACTTATGGCATCGCATTTGTGCACTTGTACATCTTCTTTTTGAGTGAGAGTTGTTCTCTTCTTATTCATCTTTTGTCCCATTTGTTATTTGTGAATATATGTGTTTTGGGACTTTCTTTGGTCTTTGTGTGAAGGCATGTGGATTACAAAGCTTAATGAAAGAATTGCTTTTTGGCTTGTCATTTGAAGCCGTTCCCTTAAAAGCTAGAATAACATTGTGTCACCAAGTAAAGCGGTTGGTTAATGCTCGACCTTTGAGGAAATGCACCATGTTTTGCAACGAGAGGGAGGGGTAATCATCTTGTAAATGTATGCTTTTAACTGATCACTATCATCACTGTAGTACTTTAGCAATTGACATGTGTTATAATGTTTCTTTAGTTGCTTGAGGACAAGCAATAGCATGAGTTTGGGGGTGTTGATGTGCCGAGAAATTACAGCACATTCAATGCCAATTGCTTAATATTTTGTGAATCCTCAAGTACTTTTGATGTCACTTTTCGTGTTTTTGTGTTAATTTATAAAATAACAAGTGTTGGAAGCAAAATGAAGCAAATACAAGCCAAAGTGCACCAAAACACCACCTGGGAGTCGTAGGTACTGCAACATTTGATGATAGAGATGTTGAATAATTGAAGATAGTGGCGCAAAGATCGGCGAGCACCACACGCGGTCGTACGTGGTCCATGTGAGTCGCAGCTTGCTGCACCACGCATCGAAACTCGCAAAGACTCGCGATGAATTTGGTGCAACTTGCAACTGCCAGGTTGCACATGCGACACCAGATGCGGTTAGCATCAGACGCGCAGGGGTATTTTTGTCCAGAATTTGTTCCCGTTTTGGTACTTCTATAAATAGAATTCTTGGGTTTTGGATTCATTATTCTACAGAGTTGTCTTTTTGTGGAGCTTATTTATTTTTGCTGGTTGAAGCTTTTTAAGAGATTCTCCACTTTTGTCATCTTCTCCTTTTAAGACTTTTGTAAGCTTCATAAATACTCTTTATGCTTTTACTTTATGTGTAATGAATATTAGTCGTTAAACTCATTTAGCTAAGGTTGTGGGACCAAATGTGTTAGTTATGTGATTGAGTTTCATATTCACACTTCATTTATATGCCAAATGTGTTTTTTGTTAACTTTTCATGCTTCAATGTCTTGTAATGGTATACAACATTACTTGTGCCTTATTACCATTACTTTGCTTGGAGAAGAAAGTAGAGGTTAGGAAAAGAGTTAATAGCAACAATTTGAGGCATAACTCTCATCTAATAGCTTAAGCTAGGAATAGGAAAGCTAGTTGAGACTAAATGGGTGTTCTCATATAAAACATTCTAAGGCTTGGAAAAGCTTAAAATGAATTTTGCTAATTTAGTTGGAAAACGGTTGGCAAGAGTTAAGTGACCCTTGGTCTACTATACTTAAGTATAGGAATGAGTTAAAGTGAAACCCAAGTGCATTACTTTCCATTGGAACCACAACCTTAGTTCGACTTCCAAATCTCATATCAACAAAGCGTAGACTTAATGGTCAAAGACCAAAATAAAAAATTACTATATCCCCCTTCCCTTGAAATATAGATTAAGAGTCAAGCGTTACACTCAACAAGTATATTTCTTCATTGAATTCTCGGTGGGATTCGACCCTAACCTCGTTGGGTTCTACATTTGACAACGACCACTTACTCCTACTATTAAAGGCGTAATTTGGGCGTATCAACCACCGTAAGTGCCAATTATTCTACTACTTATAACATTACAAATTGCCATTTTAGTTCACACCCCCCCCCCCCCCCCCCCCCCCCCCCAAAACAAAAAAAAAGGAAGAAGAGAAGGGGAGGGAAGACAAAAAGAACAAAAAATGTCAAAAATCTCTAAATCAGAATTGGACCTATCCACAAATTTTCTGAGGCACGAAGGAGTCCATTTGATACCTAATCTTAAGTAATCTTTTTAGAGATTGAAGGTGGATATATATCAATTGCAACTTGCACAAATTTAAGAGCTCTTATGATGTTTTTGAACAGTGATGACAATATCTTAGGAGAACACAAATGTTCTACGTACTGCAATTGAATTTGGAAAATCATAGGAAAAAAAACATTTAATGAAAGTCAAAAGACAAGCATTCACCGATTTCTGGGGCGATGTATTTTGAAGTAAGCATGTGAATTAGGAAAGAAATAAAGGTTTAGGTGTGGATTAATTTTTTTGTTGTCAAAGTTTCCTTTAAAATTGCTAAATTGAGTTAAAACTCAAAACTTGCTAACAATATTAAACTAGACCATTTTTTGCTAATACTTTACCCGCTCGGTACACTTGTGCCAACTTCCCTTAAAATTTTAAGATGATTGAACCAATTCTAGGTGTGGGCTAATTCGATCCAATTGATGAAAAAATTGCATTTTCTCTTTTAAATATATTACTGTGTGTTGAAAAAAAATGAAGATTAAAGACTGAAGGGTAGCTTGTAAATACAGTAAATACATTGAAGGGAAGTTTTTTAAATACAGTAAATACACAATTTTCACAATATTAGTTAAGTTAGTTATGAGGTAGTTAGAAGTCAAGTTAGTTAGTTTACAACTTCCAAGTTGTTCATTATGTAGATTAGGGATTCATCACATTGTGTGTGTGTGTGTATATATATATATATATATATATATATATATATATATATATATATATATATATGAATCTTATCCATTGTAAACACAAGTTAATTCATTCTCTACATCGAATACATTCATTTCTCTTATCTCGGCTAACTGCCTCTTCTTTCTTCTTCTCTCCTTCTCGTCTTCTCTTCTTTTATCTCCTTCTTAGTTGATTCTTGATGAACTCATATTGAGTTCTAAATCATTTCATGGTATCAAAACAGTTGAACGTCTGAATCAAAGTTCAGTGTTAAAATTTGGGAAGTTTTGAAGCTATCTAGTTTCCGCAAAAAATGGTTGTGTTTGATCGAGCAGTTTCTATAAAGAAAATTCAGTTCTGTCAATCTTGTTTATTGCCAATGGCGAATGATGGAAACACATCTGGAGGAACTAGCATTGAAGGGGTAATTGGAGCTGTTCCAAATACAACAAACATAAATCCAGTTCAGACTGAAAGCAATGGCAATGCAACTCAGCCAGTTCAAGGAACAATATACACCATCAATCAAAGTCATCCTCTCTTCTTGAATACTTCTGATGTGAGTGGTATTTCTTTGATTTATTTCCAATTAACTGGTCCTGAAAACTATGTAGTTTGGTATAGATCTACGTTTAGCCTTATTGGGTAGAAATAAATTTGGTTTAGTGGATGGAACTTGGAAGAAAGAAACTCCAGAGAAGAATTTTGGAAACAATGGGAGAGGGTTAATGCTATTGTGTTGTCTTGGCTGGTGAATGCTATCTCAAGTAATCTGTTAAATGATGTATTGTATGCATCAAATACTTGGTCTGTATGGTAAGATTTAAAAGAAATATTTGACAAGATTAATGGATCAAGAACCTGTAATCTACATAGGGAGATTGCTACTCTAACACAAGGAACCAACTCTATGTCAGCCTACTTTACCAAACTTAAAGGCTTTTGGAATGAATTTGTGTCTCTTGTTCCTTCACCTGGATGTAATTGTGAGAAATCCAGAGATTTGTTGGTTTATCTTCAAAGAAAAAAGTTGTACAGTTTCTCATGGGGTTGAATGAAACATATGAGCATGCTAGGAGTCAAATCTTACACAAGACACTCTTACCATTAGTGAACCAAGCCTATGCCATGATAATCAATGATGAGGGACAAAAGGCTGGTTCTACTATTTTATCTGGTTTACTTGGTGCTAGACCATCTAGTCAAAATGGTGTCGGTTCTTCTACTTGTCACGACCCAAATAGCCATGAGTGGCGCCCACACTAAATTTCCTAGTGGGAGAACCATCCCCTTACCCAATTATCAAATCATTTAAACAATTATAAATCAGTAACCAGAATTAAATCATAAATCTGTCCAGTCATGCCATAAATTAATAAAGGTGCGAAAATCTAAATATTACAACCCCAAAATTCGAAAGTCATCATACAAGGACTCTAAATATAACTGTCTAAAGAATGAACAACTGTCTATAAATGTAAATAATGTCTAGAATCAAAGTAGACATCAAAACAAAAAAGATCTTCAAGCGGCATGGCAGGAGCTCACCCTCTGATCTGAAAGGGAAATAACCCCAAGCTAGATGTGAGGTCTGGAAGATGTTTCTGGCACACAATCTGCACTCAAATAAAAGTGCAAGAAGGTAGTATCAATACAAAGACTATGTACAGATAGATATTATAGGCCGACTAAGATTAGTATCATGCATACATTCATAAAATTAACAAGATAAGCAGAGAGGCACAACAACACATAACCAAATAATGTCATCAACACGAGGGACACAGACACGCCCTTTAATCCTTAGAACACCCTCCTTATCAATCATGGCCTCCTTGGCCTCGCCATTCAGAACCTTGTCACGAATTTTGTACAAACTCGCATCCTCGAACTGCTTTGCCTTAATTTGCTCCAAAAATGATGATCTCACCTTAACACAAGCCAACACTCTACCTAAATTAGACATATCAGGCCTCATGAAACTATTAGCCAGAGTCTGAATCTCTCTGTCCAACGGATGCTCCGAAATAATCAATCGAGCCAGGCTACCCTTACTAGCAGATTTCCTGCTCAACGCATCTGCTGCAATGTTTACCTTGACAAGATGATACAAATAATAATATTGTAATCCTTAAGCAAATCCATCCATCTTCACTACCTAGAATTAAGATCCCTCCAAGTAAAGACATGCTGAATACCGCGATGATCGGTGAAAACCTCATAATGGAAACCATAGAGATATTGCCTCCAAATCTTCAAAGCGAAAACCGCTGCTGCTAACTCCAAATCATGAGTGAGATAGTTCTTCTCATGAATCTTCAGCTGTCTGGAAGCATAAGCAATCACCTTTTTTTCTTTCATCAAAACAACACTCAAACCAGAACGAGAAGCATCACAATAAACTACAAAGTCCTTGCCCTCCACGGGCAAAGATAGAATAGTAGCTGTAGTCAATAAAGCCTTGAGCTTTTGGAAGCTCTCCTCACACTCGCCAGACCACTGAAAAGGTACCTCTTTCTGAGTCAAAAGGGTCAAATGCAAAGTAATAGAAGCAAACCCCTTCGCGAACCGACGGTAGTAACTGGCTAACCCCACAAAGCTGCGAATCTTTATCGTTGATGTAGGCCCAGCCTAATCTCTTACTGCCTCAATCTTCTTAGGATCAACCACAATCCCCTCTTTCGACACCACATGGCCCAAGAATGATACAGACTTAAGCCAAAACTCACACTTAGAGAACTTGGCATACAACTCCTTTTCTCCCAGCAACCCAAGAAAAACCCTCAAGTGTTTTTCATGATCTTGTTTACTCTTCGAATAAACTAGAATGTCATCAATAAACACTATCACAAAAGAGTCTAAGTATGGCTTAAAAATGCCATTCATTAAATCCATAAAAGCAGTTGGGGCATTAGTAAGCCCGAAAGACATAACAAGGAACTCATAGTATCCATATCTAGTCATGAAGGCTGGCTCCGGAATATCTTTGGCCTGAATCTTCAACTGGTGATAACCCGATCTCAAATCAATTTTCAAAAATACGGAAGCCTCTTGAAGCTGATCAAATAGATCATCAATACGAGGGATGGGGTACTTACTTCGGATGGTGACTTTATTTAACTGGTGGTAATCAATGCACACCCGTATAGTCCCATCTTTATTTTTCATGATAAGTACAGGAGCGCCCCACGGGGAGACACTCAAATGAATAAAACCCTTACTAAGGAGATCCTGAAGTTATTTTTTTTTTAATTCTCCCAACTCTGCTGGTGCCATCCGATATGGCGGGATAGAAATAGGGTGGGTCCCTGGCTCTAAGTTAATGCAGAAATTAATATCACGGTCTAGTGGCATACTTGGCAAGTCCGCAAAAAACATCTCCGCAAACTCACACACTACCGGGACTGACTCAATAGATAGGCCCTCTACACTAGTGTCACGTTGTGTGTGCGCCAAATAAGCCAAACAACCCTATTAACTAGCTTCTTTGCATAAATAAAGGAAATAATTTTCTTTGGAGAGGGATTAAGGTTACCCTTCCACTTAAGTCTAGGAACCCCGGGCATATCTGAGGTGACTATCTTGCATGACAGTCCAGAATTGCATGTTAAGAAGGTAACCAACTCATACCCCGAATGACATAAAAATCTACTATGTCTAGAATCACTAAGTCAACCCAGGTGCCATACACCATAAGTGTGACAGTACAAGATCGATAAACTCTATCTACAACCACAGAGTCTCCAATTGGAGTAGATACATGTATAAAGGCATCAAGCAAATCATGATCCATATCAAGACCCATAGAAAAATATGTAGACACATAAAAAAATGTAGTGATCGGGTCAAATTATATAGAAGCCATCCGGTGAAAGACTGAGATGTTACCTGTGATAACGGCATCAGAGCCCTCCACCTCCGATCTGCCAGGAAAGGCATAACAATGAACTCATCCGCCAGTAGTCTGCGAACCACTGCGATCAACCTGTTGTGCCTGAGATCCACCCCTACTGGGCTGATGTCCTCCTCTACCTCACTGGAATCCGCCTCTGCTAGGTTGGGTGCCACCTCTACCAGCTGTGTGACCTCCGTGCCCAGTCTGACCACAGTTTTTACCATAAGATTCTCCCTCTCTATCTGATGTTGGAGCTCTGGGAGCTTGATACTGAGGACCCTGGCCACTTTGCCTAAGTCTGGGACAATTTCTCTTGAAATGCACCGTCTCACCACATCAAAGCATCCGCTTTTTAGTGTTCGACGCTGAACAGAAACCGAAGAAGCCGAATAACCACCATACTCTGGAACTCTGGCTTGCGAACCCCCTGACTGGTTGGAATAGTACTGACTGGCCCCTGATAGGCCTCAAACTGAAGCCTACATGGCTGACTAAACAGGGTGTCCCGAATGGACCTGGGAACTCTGGCCCTTAGAGAAAGAGCCTCTGATACTACCATCCTTTAGGGCCTTCTTCTCCGCATACTTATTATAAACATCCTACCTAACACTTTTGATGACCCTAACATGATCCACCACCTCGTGAAAGGAAGCACCTGAAGTAGCAAGCTGAAGAGCTAGCAACTAGAGAGCAGTGTTAAACCCTTTCACAGATCTCCTAACTCTTTCCTCCTCTGTAGGCAATAGCTGGAGAGCATAACGAGATAGAGAATGGAATCGAGCCTCATAAGCAGTGACTGATGAATTACCCTGCTCAATTTTACTAAACTCATCACGCCTTATGTCCTTCAAAGTACGAGGAACATACTTCTCTAAGAAGATCTGATAAAACTGCGTCCATATCAATGGAGGCAATCCCTCTGACCTACACTTCACAAAATCCCTCCACCATAACTTGGCATCACCCAAGAGGTGGAAGCTCACAAACTCAACACCATACTTCTCCGCCACCCCTATCTGATGGAGCCTCTCATGACAGTCCATGATGAATTCATAAGCATCCTCAGCCTCTGTGCCATCGAAGACTGAGGGTTTATCGTAGTGAAATTTCAAAATAGATCATGCTCATCACCGGTCAACACCAGCCCTACCACTGGTCGAGGAAATACCTCAAATCCTAAAGCCTCATCTAAACATGGGGGCCACTGTTGCAGTATGTTGTACCTATAGAGCACGAACTCTGTCTAGAGCCTGATCACCCAATCTCATACCCCAGCTAGTTGGAATGGCTGGTAGCACGCCATCGATCAGACCCTTCAACAAATCTAACACTCGACCCATAACATTTTTCACCTCTGGAGTAGCCACTACCTCTGGCTGAAGTAATGTTACTGCAACTTCTGCTGCCTCATCTGGAACTACCTGGGGCTCGAGGGACTGTGGCAAGCCTGACCAGCTGTAGGAGTCCTGCCCCTGGCTAGTGCTACTGCTCCCTTACCTCTGCCACGGCCATTGACCCTTGCCTGACCTCCACCGCGAGCTGTGGCCCCAGCGGCCTAGCCTCCACCATGAGCTGCGGCCCTAGCGGCCTGCTCGGGTACCTCGTTTGTTGCTGTGAGTGGCACCCACACTAAATCTTCTAGTGGGCGAACCATCCCCTTACCCAATTATCAAACCATTTAAACAATTATAAATTAGTAACCAGAATTAAATCATAAATCTGTCTAGTCATGCCATAAATGAATAAAGTTGCGAAAATCTAACTATTACAACTCCAAAATTCAAAAGTCATCGTACAAGGACTCTAAATATAACTATTAAAAAATGAACAATTTTCTGTAAATATAAATAATGTCTGGAATGAAAGTAGACATCAAAACAAGAAAGATCTTCAGGCGGCATGGCATGGATAGGAGCTCACCCTCTGATCTGAATGGGAAATAGCCTCAAGCTAGATGTGAGGTCTGGAAGATGTCTATGGCACACAATCTGCACTCAAATAAAAGTGCAGCAAGGTAGTATCTGTACAAACACTATGTACCGGTAGATATCATAAGCCGACTAAGATTAGTATCATGCATACATTTATAAAATTAACAAGATAAGCAGATAGGCACAACAACACATAACCAAATAATGTCATCAACAGAAATCAGCCAACACAGAAATAAGATAAATACAGCCACAACCATCAACAGGAATAATACAAGTCCGATGCAATGCAATGCAACAATAATAGTATCTCAACGTGTACACATATGCCAACCAATAATGTTTGCCCAATTAGCCATGACCTGTAGGGGACTCACGGTATCCATGTACCACTCGTTCCGGAACTGACCTCGAATCCCGAGCCCATAACTTGACCACATCCTCGCCCCTATCAAATATGCCTTTCTATATGCAATCTTTCTGTATCTCATCATATATGAATCTCAATGTATTTTTAGTCCTACAGTTAATATGGAATATGATCAGCCAACAATATCATGTAAGGAATTATGAGGCATCAAGCCACAAGTCATAGCAACACTCAAGTAAATTAACTCATCAACATAATGAATATGGAATCATCTCAATGAACAAGAAGAGTATATATGAAGTCCTTCCTTCTTATAACACAACAAATACACCTCAGGTTTCAATACATAAAGTAATTGTGACAAGCCAACATAATCAATCAATCAGTACCAACCTAGGAATTTTCAACCAGACTTCATGTCCGAAGACCTATACATGCTTTCTCCCATCAATTCTATTACATATACATTCAACTAATCAGAGTCTAACTCAAGTAGACCGTAACCTACCTCAATGCAGAACTGAAATAATACAAGTTACTCCGCTATAGTTTTTCCCTTTCGCAAAGCTTCGGAACGATCAAAGTCTAGCAATATAATGCTAAGTGAGTAATGGATCACTTACTTTAACAAGAACAATAATTGGGAAAGAAAACTCAATTACTTCTACCCTTTTCAAATGGTGAAACCATCATTTAGTGATGAACTTATCATAATTTTAATCCCAACAGTCATACTATTCCAATTCATGGGTTTCCAATCGATTCAACCCCTTTCAAGAAGTTTTTATGCTAAAGTTCTCATTTTTATTAGAACCCTAAGACTCAGTATGCAATTTCCACCAGAAGTAATCAATTCTCATCCTAGAAAGTGATACTCTACGCTCCTAGATGAATAAACAATGATAAAATCAACAACCCATTCATTATTCAAGGATTTACTAATTCTAGGGTTATAATCTTTCAAAGAAGAGTTTTGCCCTAGCCTTAGAAAATTTCCTTACTTTCTTGGGAACTTTTTTGGTGTTATGTGGGGAATGGCTTCGAAATTTGTGGTATAAAAGTTAGTTTCTGCCTCCTATCGACCGCTGCAGTAGTCTCGCTATTGCAGGACTTCTCCCTCTATGGCTGACCTCATTAATTCCTCGACTCCCATGGTGGTGACCATCGCCCCGCAACGGCGGGCTAGCTACAGCGGTATAACACCCGCTGCCGCTGTCCTAATTGACCAGTGAGCTCTGGTTTTTCACCAATTTTTCACCCAAAATCCAAACATCAAACTGAGGCCCTACAGACCCAAACCAAATATGTACATCAATGTAAAAACATGCTACGAATTCACCCGTGGCCTCGAAATTGCAAATGTAAGTCAAATTTACTAATTCCGCCCCCAATGAAAATAATTCATGTTTTCAAACGAGCGCACAAATACAATCAAAGGCCTTTATTTCATAATTCTAGCTCCTTAAGTTATCACTAGACTCGCTCCTAGTTTCGGAAAGGAACTAGCAGGGGTAAAAATGGTCAAAATGCCGATAATGACCTAGCGGGCCGTTATACTACTAGTCAATATGATCCTTTTGCATTATACTCTAAGACTAATGTAGGAAATCAGAAGTTTAAAAAGGACTATAGTTTACAGTGTGGCTTTTGCAAACTAAAAGCGCATACCAAGGAAAACTACTATAAGTTTGTTAGTTATCCACCTGATTTCAAGAAAAGGAAATTTGGTACAAACTATGGACCAGGCGGTGGAAGATCTTCAGCAACACACAATATGTCACTAGGTGAATATTCATATGTGCATAATACTGGCATAAGTCTGGTGAGAATCTCATAACTGCAAATGTAACTGGTTTGTATAAAGGTTTGGAGCAGGGTAGAATGCCTCAGATGTCAACCATGCAAATGCCTAACATGCCAAACTTGCCAATATGAATCAACCAGGAGCTTGTGTGTTCACGCAAGAACAGTATAACTAGATCTTGTAAATACGAAACAAGAGCGCGTTGCCTTCTCAGCAAAGAGAAATGCATCAGCTTCTGAGGATTTGACAGGTATGTCAGATGGTAAGAACACAAGTTCAGAGGTAAGTAGCATATATAGGGGTATCATTGGGTCTCTACTATATTTGACTGCTAGCAGACCTGACATTGTGTTTAGTGTCGGTTTGTGTGCAAAGTTTCAATCAAGTCTAAAAGAATCTCATTTGAAGGTTGCAAAAAGAATTCTGAGGTATCTCAAAGGGACTCCGGACTTGGTCCTCTTCTATCTGTCAGGAGATAATTTTGACTTGATTGGCTACTGTTGGAGAAGAAGTTGAGAACAATAATGGCTTCTCCCTTCTTTCTTCTTTAATGGAAGAACAAAAAACCATGGTTTTCCAACAATGACGTCGATAGTGACAATTTAAACAAAAAGGAAATAAAGGGGGAGAAATAGGTCTTCTTTCTTCTAACTCAATATTTAGAAAGAAAAAAAAAATACGTAACTGCACTTATGTAAGTAGTTCATCTATCAATGCTTAATGTATGTTTTCTCAACATCTTGCTTCATTTTTTTCAACATTCTCATTATATTTTTTATTTTGTTAAAGAATGATTATGTACTGCTTTGAAGAACATTGATACTGAGCTCAACAAAGGGTTGAAACTCAGTATTGCGACAATGATGAAACCTACAGCTTCAAAGTCCAATATATGTTAGAAGAGTAAGAGGTTCTGAAGGCTATTAATAATTTCATGAATAAGCCTGAATAGGTACTCCTTCGATTTCAAAAATATCACATTGATGATGTATATCACGTGTGTATATCATACAGTTTTTTCCATACACAAATATACATTAGATATATAATATGGAGTAATATGAATGAAAGATGTACATAGACATATAATCGGGATATACAGGTATGCAGGGATATATACACATATATGCCCTGCCTCAAAACCTATTTCCCTCACACGTCCTTCGCATACCACCACCATATGACCACCGTAAGTGCTAATTATTCTACTACTTATAAAATTACAAAATTCCATTTTAATTCACAACACACCCCCCCTCCAAACCCCCAAAAAAAAAGGAAGAAGAGAAGGGGGGGGGGGATAAAAAGAAAAAAGATGTCATAAATCTCTAAATCGGAATTGGACCAGTCCACAAATTTTCCGAGGCACAAAGGAGCCCATTTGATACCTAATCTTAAGTAATCTTTTTAGATATTGTGAAAGGTGGATATATATCAATTGCAACTTGCACAGATTCAAGTGCTTTTGTGATGTTTTTGAACAGTGACGACAATATCTCAGGAGAACATAGATATTTTGTAGCTGCAATTGAATATGGAAATTCATAGGAAAAAATCATCTAATTAAAGTCAAAAGATAAGCATTCATTGATTTCTGGGGCGATGTATTTTGAAGTAAGCATGTGAATTAGGAAAGAAATTGTAACACCTCGTGCATTCGGGCTAAGGTTTGACTCGTAAGATGTGGGTATAATGAAATCAATATGAGTAGTGTAGAAAGAGTGTTTTAAACCTAATCAAGTCATAAGAAGAGTCCTTGGGCAAAGTAAAGTCGGAAGCTACCCTACGGAGCAAGTTTTCAAGTGTGTTTGCACCAGGTGAGTATACGAAAAAATATATAAGGAATTTGGGAAACCTTCCTCATAAAAGTTGTAGATATTTGAAATACCTTTCCAACGGTATATTATGGTGGTCAAATGGACATCTGTAAAAAAATTATGTCTGTTTTACTAAAACAGTGTTCTACCGACTTATGGTAGAATTTACGGGCCGTAAATCTGGCCGTAAATTTTTGCCCAAAAATCACAGATATCAAGTTACTGATTTACGGTAGACTTTACATACTGTAAATCTGATTTACAGGCCGTAATATTGGTCTAAAGTGGGCGTAAAACAGGTTTGACAGGAGCTTTAGAACTTCGTTTTAAGGCTTTTTCACTTCATTCTTCACATCCCAAGCCCTAGAACGATTATTCTCTCTTCTCCTTATCCGCATACATCAAGGTAAGTCCCTCCCATATATTCCCAAGTGAATTTGAATGATTATACATGAATTCTAAGCGGAATCCTATGTTAACAACCTAGGGTTTTTTAAAAAATCCATCTCAAGAGTCAAGATTCAAGCTTTTGGAATTCTTCTTCAAAGATTCAGACTTTTCTTAAGTTTTTGGAGCGATTAAGGTATATAGGGTTTCTATCCACATGTGGGAACATCATTTTTCACCCTACTTTATGTTCATCCATGAAAATACGAAGTTCCATAAACCTAGGGTTTCTACTCTAATTCATGATGACCCTAAGTTATATGTACCATGATATACCATGTTCATATTAATAATTCGTTATCGTATTCTTGATATTTCATTTTGGTTATTGAGAATCTGCCTGTAATCCATGAACACCAATGCTTTGTATTCCATGGGTTCTTAAATGCAAGATATGAACTATTATGCTTATTTTCATGAAAATCTACATGCTTTCCATGTTTTCATAGAGGTTATACTATATAATTATATTCATGCTATATTGTACTCACGAATCATGTCTACAAGTCATACTTATAAGTTATGTTATACAAACCATGGGCTCAGATGCCACCGTTATCCATGTTCATGTTTTTAGGAGTAGCATAGGTTTACCGAGAAGGCTCAGACAGCCTGAAACTACGTATGCCAACGTGGGGTAAGGGTCGATCCGCCCAGATTAGGACGACCCCTTGAGACAACTGAATTGGATCATTTCATGTCATGCTTATGTCTCATGCCCTGGCAAGGTGTGGGGCTGTTCTACTGGTTGGGCTAGGTACTAGACTCTACGTACCTACATGGTAATTTTATGTTGTCGGTTATACTACGGCTCTCCCACAAGATACATATATACATATGTACTTAAAATATTTTACTCATGTTATATATATATCATATATATATATATATATATATATATATATATATATATATATATATATATATCATACGATGTTTCAGTTCTATTATTTCATGTGCCATGTTTATTTCATTTAGTTGCTTTACATACTAGTGCAATTCAAATGTACTGACGTCCCCTTTTTATTGCTTGGGAGCTTGCATTTCACAGTGCAGGGATTAATTTACAGGACGACGGATCTGCTCGTTAGGACTATTACTTGTATCCCCATCTCATTCGGGGTTTTGTCTTTATTTAATTCATGTCAGTAAGGTGTGTCGGGGGCTTTGTCCCGATAAACAGTTTAGCAGTTAGACTCATATCAGAGGTTTCATAGACTAGTTCAGTTATGTCCTGTCAAATGTTCAGAGTCGTATAGCCAGTATTGGCTTAGTACTTATTAAATTTTCAGATTATTTCCGCATCATGTTTAAAAAGTATTTTCATTAATATTATGATGACTCATGTTATTCAGACTATCCATGTTTTAAAGTGTATTCCGCATCAGTTCATGTCCCATGTTGACTCAACAAGCCATGTGGTTCTCTCGGTCACATGCAGTAAAGCACCGAGTGCTATGTTATGCCTAGGCTATGGTTCGGGGCCTGAGAGAAATAAAGGTTTAGGTGTGGATTAATTGTTTTTCAAAGTTTCTTTTAAAATTGCTAAATTTAGTTAAAACTTAAACCTTGCTAACAATATTAAACTAGACCATTTCTTGCTAATCCTTTACCCCCCCTGGTACACTTGTACCAACTTCTCTTAAAATTATCAGATGATTGAACCAATTCTAGGTGTGGGCTAATTCGATCCAGTTGATGAAAAAATTGCATTTTCTCTTTTAAATATATTATTGTGTGTTGAAAGAAATGAAGATTAAAGACTGAAGGGTAGTTTGTAAATACAGTAAATACACTGAAGGGTAGTTTTTTAAATACAGTAAATACGCAGTTTTCATAATATTAGTTAAGTTAGTTATGAGGTAGTTAGAAGTCAAGTTAGTTAGTTGACAACTTCCAAGTTGTTCATTATGTAGATTAGGGATTCATCACATTGTGTGTATACATGTATGAATCCTACTCATTGTAAACACAAGTTAATTCATTCTCTACGTTGAATACATTTATGTCTCTTATCTTGGCTAAATGGCTCTTCTTTTTTCTTCTCTCCTTCTCTTATTTTTCTCTTCTTCTTGCTTGATTCTTGATGAACTCATATTGAGTACTGAATCATTTCATGGTATTAGAGCATTTGGACGTTTGAATCAAAGTGTGTTAAAATCTGGGAAGTTTTGAAGCAATCTAGTTTCCACAAAAGATAGATGTGTTCGATCGAGCAGTTTCTTTCAAGAAAATTCAATTCTGTTAATCTTGTTTATTGCCAATGGCGAATGATGGAAACACATCTGGAGGAACTGGCATTGAAGGGGTAATTCGAGCTGTTCCAAATTTGCAGTAATTATCACTTAATTAATTAATTAGCCTAATTAAAACACATAAGGGCAATTATGCCTATTTTGGCAAATCATGCAGATTATATAAAAATTAAAGTTTAAATGGTTAAATAGTTAATTACTTAAATTATTTAAATTATTCAAACTTTCAAAGATAAAATAAAAAGGAAAGACGTATTTGCAAAATAATTTTAAATAATTAAATAAGAACCCTTCCTCTCTCTCTCTCTCTCTCTCTCTCTCTCTCTTTTTCTTTTTAATTAAATTTAACAAAATCTCATAAAATATCCTGAAAATACTCATTGATCTCTAAATAAAAATATGATACATGAAAATCCCTTTTTGTTAATTTAAAGGGAAGAAATATTGATCTGGATAATTTATAAAAATCATTTGAGGCTGTTAAAAATGCTCAGCTCATTTATTTATTATCCGGGGACTCTGAGTGATTGAAATAAATTACGGGAGGTAAAAAATTAGGTGTCAACAACTACTCGTTCGGTATTCGGGGATGGCAGCGCCATTCCTAAGCAACGAAATTTGACTAACTCTAATTTTTTATTGTGTAACGACCAGTTTTGTCATTACTGTAAAAATTTCAAAATATCCGTAACCGTGTAATCTTGGACCTTTCCTGTTATATCCCGTATTTTGGTACATTGGGATAATCCGAGTTAGTCATGATAAGTTAAGGACAAGGTTGTAATTTCTTCCGATTTTGTTAAAAGTGCGTAAGTTGCATATTCATCCTTTCATTGGCATGGAGTGTTAAGGGTAAAATTGGAATAAGGAAAATTTGGGGGTTAAAAGTGAATTATGGAAAGTTAGACATTTCATGAAAATTTGGGGCAAAAAAGTGCTTAAGTTGTGGAAACTTAAAATTCATGAAAAGAAAGTCATGGCCATGCACATGACTGCGGGCCATAGGGCCACATGTGCAAATTATATATGTAGAGAAAGATGACTAATTTAAGTCATCCTCATCATTTTCATCTCCTAGAAAGTTCAAGAAATATCGAGAAAAAAGGAGAAAGGCCATTCGGCCATGTGCAACCAAGGAAGAGCAAGGAGAAATAGTGATCAAAAAATTATTTTCTTCTAACAATTCAACCAAGAGGAAGGTCCTTATTAAAGTGGAGAAGTTGTTGGAGCAAACAAAACACTCATTCTTGCAAGAATGAGTCCTAGCCGAATGAAGGAATTGAGTAGAGAAGGTAAGGTTTAATCTTCTCTTTTGTGTGTTATGGACGGTTTGTATATGTTGTGGTATGTGGAAATGAATGAAATTCATGAAATATGGTAAGTGGAAGTTGAGCCGTGTGGTATGTGTTGTGTAGGAGGAGTGATGAATTAATTGTATTTAGCATGTTTGTGCGTTGTTGTAGTGTGTAGAAAATGAATGAGACTCATGAAATTATGCATGTTGAGGATTGGCCGTGTAGGGCTGTTTGAGCAGGTTATGGCGAATTGATCTTACTTAGTGTTTCGTTGTTGTTGTCATGGATTATGTGATGAGAATGAAGGTATTGTAACGGTTCAAGTTGAAATTGTAATTGTTGGGGACTTGGCCGTGTATATGTAGTGTTGTGTAGGAATGAAGAACTAGTTTTATTTAGTATGTTTGGGATGTTGTGTTGTGGATTCTATAATGCAAATGAGAGTTTAATGGTTCAAATTGAAGTTATAGTCGTTTGAGGTTTGTTATGGAAACTAATGTGAATTAAATATGGTTTCTTGTAATTATGATAACAATGTTGTTAAAGTGTGGGTTGTTGGTGTGGTTTGTGAATTTTTGAAGAAAGAATGTGTTGTTGTGGTTCCTATGGAAGTTGGAAGGTTTCGGGTTCCATGGAGCATTATTTGGATTGTTTGAATATTGTATGGATTGTTTGAAGCGTTCTTGAAACTTGTTTGAATGATCTCGGATTAATATTTGAATATGTGAGCGTCGATGTTGATTTGAACGTATGTAATTGAATGGAAGGTAAATGGAATATCGTCGAATTATGTAGAAAGGAGTTATTAATGTTAGAATGCGTTTGGAATTACTTATGGATATTGTTAGTATGATTGTTGGTATGGTTGTTGTTGGATATTTGGCCGATTTGAATTCTCGGGGTGTTGAATACAGGGGAAATGCTGCCCAAATTTCAGAATAAAGTAGCTCAAATGGGATTCTCGAGGTGCCTATGACTAATGTTTGGTGTCTAATGACGTGTTGTAGATTTTGAAAAGCCGAGACTTGAGTTTGGATTAGCTTAGGAAGCAATCAAGGTATGTAAAGCTTACCTTTCTTTCTTTTGGCATGTCTTAGATATGGCTAAGTTATGATATGTTATGAGCTTCGGGGGTAATTCTATTCCTAAAGTCCGAGCGGTGTTTACGATGCTTATTTGCTTCTTGATGTTGGCATCCTTATATGGTTAAGCTATGGTTTATATGTCTTTGTATGATTGGTTTTCAAAAGTTGCAAAAAGAGATTTGTTTTCAAAAGAGTTTTGTAACTACGAACGTCCGTAACTTTCACAGACAGAACCGGATGGCTTTGATATGCTTGTAAATGATTCTATGACGTATAATGACTATGATTTCCGTAGGCGGGCCCGGATTGGGTTGACGCTCGTCCGTGGGTCCCGCGACTTTGTTGTGTGTAGTACTAACGACTTTTTGAAATGAACTTAATACGACTATCTTTCCGACCCCCGAGTATGATTACTTATTTATCTGTTGAGTCTGAAATAAGGATTTTTATGTATGTGATTTTGATACGTAACTACGGCTTTCGAAGTTCGCTTGATATGTTCCCGAGTGACGTTCGAAGAGAATCCGATTTCGACTACTATTTTGGCCTATAAATGATGGTTCGTTTCGATTAACCTATTAAGTCTTTGAAAATGTTTTAAACCGTATTTGGCAACTTATGATTCTCGCTTTCGTGCGTTCTGTTGTTACGTTTTTCGCCGAGTCCCGGGCCGGTATGTATCGTGCGCACTGTGTGATATTGACCGCTGGATTCTTGACCGCGGTATGTGATGTGATGTTGCCGCTGGATTCTTGACCGCGGTATGTGATGTGATGTTGCCGCTGGATTCTTGACCGCGGTATGTGTATATGTGATATTGCCGCTGGGTATTTGGCCGCGGTATGTGTATATGTGATAATATGATGATATGATCTTATTTGCCGAGTCCCTCACTAGAGGGCCGGGACACGATATGTGTGCATATGATATGTGATTTTGACAGTCTGGATTATGATCAATGGTTAATCTCAGCTCATATGATTTGTTCTATTTTCTATATATATGAGACAGAAACGTTTTACAAAAGAAAGCTAAGCATTTTGGCATTCGGATTATTACATTTGTCTTCTGTACCGCTTATGTATGATTTGTACGTCAGGTGCAGGAACTTTGGTATTCTGGATTTTTATGCTCATTTTCTGCACTCCCTACTTTGGTTATGACCTCGTTTTCGGTATGCCATGCTTTACATGCTCAGTACATATTCCGTACTGACCCCCTTTCTTCGGGGGCTGCGTTTCATGCCGCGCAGGTACCCACAGATGAGTAAGTGATGTTAGCGGAAGATGTTCCAGCTGGATTGGCGAGCTCCATTTCCTCCGGAGTGCTGCCAAGTCAGAGTGCTTTTGTATGGTATCCGAAGCTATGGTAGAGACTTTGCAGACAGTGTCGTGTGTGTGATATGTCAGTTTTGTACGCGGCTATGTAAGCCGATATTTTGTTGTGCATTATGTTACGAACTTCATATGTTGGCAAAATTTCATGCGGTACTAGTTTTATATGGTTTGATAAAGATAAAAGGCATGTTTGTTTTCTGAAAAATTTTCATTATGTACTTATGATATGATTTGAGGGCCCAGCATGTTTATGAGTATTACGAAAGTTAGCGGGTTCGCTCGGCCCTAGGTAAGGGTCGGGTGCCCATCACACCCTATCGGATTAAGGGTGTGACATTTCCGTTCGCTAAAGTATTTTCGACGGACATTTAGCCTAGCGGGACCCATTGTACGAAAGAGAATCAAACATTAAAGTCCGGGTCGGGGACCCAGTTAGACCACCACAACGCTAGGTTGAGCGCTAAAGCCGCGTCCGCGGCCCCCCGGCCCCGCTCGAAGTGCTTTGGTGTTTGGCATGGTGGTAAAGCCAACATAGCGGCTATGCAACGCTAACGCCAAGCGCAGGCCAAAAATAACGGTGACGGGCAGTTAAATTCACTAATTAAGAAATCATTTTGGGAATTGGTCCCATTTTTCACAACCCTAAATTCCAGCCGCCCAGGTCTTTGGGGAAGCCAAAAAAAAAAAATCAAATTTTTGGTCTTGATAATCCTTCTAACACCTTTAAATTCATCTTCCACCTAGTAAATTCCTCGTAAAGGTCTTCACCTAGAGAACTATCTAATAGGTATTATAAGTATCTAGAGTTGGAGGAATGTTAGGTTAGCATTATCTTTCACATGAATCCTATTAGGTAATATTTCATGTTCTTCACATAAATGAGTTAATAACCTAGATTCCTACCTTCCTTCTTCTTAAAAATGAGTTCTTCCATGGATCTTGGAAATGGGTCTTTCCCAATATAAGCTTAAAAATTGGTAAATCACCTAATGTTGTTGTAGATGGAATCTAGAAGTGGGTTAAGATCCCAAATCTTCCTTAGTAATCCAAAATCTCTTATGAGGGTTCTAATGGTAATTCTATTCTTGGGCCTCATGTTGTCTCCAAGCTCTTTCGTATGGATTACGATGTGGTGATCGAGATGAAGAATTAATGGATGTTCATGGCACCTGCCTAGCCATGAGATAGGTTACGGCTTTCCTTTCGGTAGACTCTGGTTAGTTTTTCATATTCGTGTATTAGAAGGAACGGAGAATGACATGCGTAGGAATTGGAGATTCGGGATGGAATCCTGGGATGGTATTGTGTGATTTGTATGTTCGGCTTGTGTCTCGTAGATTCTTTAGGATGTTTGATTCGGTTTTCTTGAATATCGGTGGAATTTTATGTGACTTGGGAGTAGTGGGTGATGCCTATCTTTCTATGTCTCACGATGAGAATTTTCGTAATATGTGATTAGTTGTGTTATGCCTTTAATAGTGAATCTAGTTGATAACTAGATGTCACGACTCATTTAGCCTAGGCCGTGCGGACACTTACCTTCCCACCTCTGTAAGCAAACCCTCATCCCAACAACGTACCAATACATAAATTGAAGAAAATTAAATAGCGAAAATAACAGATACGTAAGTCTCACGTTATATATAGATAGATAGTAGTAAAAGTGTGGAAGACAGTAAATACCCCCAGGGTCTAGTCTGAATAAAACAATCTGGAAGTGCTAATACAAAATATCTATGTCTCCGGAATAAAAGTAAGACATACAATGAGAAAGTCTTCAAGGTCAGCGAACGCCATGCTCACCCTAGAAACTCTAGTGGAAGCTGAAGAGTCGCTCAGCCACGGGTCAGAGAAGTAGATCCGACTTGGTACTCTGCATTCATAAAAGAATGCAGCAAGCGCAGGTCAGTACAAACAACAGTACTGGTAGGCATTATCGGCCGACTAAGCATAGTTAACACAATTCAGAAAATAAAGCAGATAAGCAAACAAACCAACCAAGCATGAGACAACATAATCGCAATCGAGTATCCGTCATCACCTATGTAAGCATCTAAACCCAAATATGCCAAGTCTGAGTATATCCGATCCAATCCAATCACCACAATAGAATCATCACAACATCTCAATCAAATCATAATGCAATGCAGTGCAATAATGGTATGAATGCGATGCCATGCCATGCAAATGAGGTATACACATGTACTCCGGACGGAAAAATCGACGTCTCGGAAGCACAACCCAGTGTGACTCGCGAAGTCTAAGTGCCATCCGTCCTGGATCTTTGCCCAATAGACAAACGGGATGCTGGCTAATTACTCGCAAAGGGAGTCTCACTGGCACCACCCTGGGGGACCCGCGGAGTCCATGCACTAACAACAATTTTGGAATAACATCGGAATCGGCCATGGAACAACGATGTCGGAATAGCTCATCGGACATCGGCCATCTCACAGTCACTCAAGTAAAAGAGTCTGTCAAATATCAGTTCCACACAATCAACGATTCCGAAATTGAACCTCAGACATCGGCCTTCTCACAATCACTCAAGTAAAAGAGTTCATCAAAATATCAATTTCATATAATCAACGATTCCGGAATTGAACCTCGGACATCATCCTTCTCACAATCACTCAAGTAAAAGAGTTCATCAAAATATCAGTTTTATATAATCAACGATTCCGAAATTGAACCTCAAACATCGGCCTTCTCACAATCACTCAAGTCAAAGAGTTCATCAAAATATCAATTTCATATAATCAACGATTTCGGAATTGAACATGGATCTTCGGACATAGGCCTTTTTACAATCACTCAGGTAAAAGAGTTTATCAAATATCAGTTTCGCTCAATCACGATACCGGATCATCACCGGGTATCGGTCTTGCATGAATACGAGAGAATGCGTGCAATGCATATGTAAATCGATCAAGTTCAATAACCAAGTACCACAATGGGGTACGCCAAGAAGTATCACATCACAAAACCAACAGTGGGTATGCCAACATATATCAATAAATCAAGTACCAACTGTGGGTACGCCAACAATATATCCAAGTACAACTACCAACCACGGGTATGTCAATTCTATCCAAATCAAGATGACAAGACAGAACTCGATATCTACCAACTACACATGGCATCAACCATCAAAATGGAACAATCAAGCACACATAACGGGGTGGCTAGTCCCAACATACATCGGGGCCCAACCTAAGGAAATATCCATTCCAATGTCATACCTGAAGGTTCATATGCTGTCTCTGACATTATAATCTAAATATGTGATTCACTATACGAAGTCTCACTAAAGGTAAGCCATAACCTACCTGGACTGCCGAACCGCAACTCCAACAAGTCACTCTTTTGCCTTGCCCTTCCTTTGAAGCTCAGAACCAAAGTAGTCTAAGCATAATCGAATTCTATATTAGAAATCATGAAGAATGATACCCATATTGCTACTATTTCAATTAGGTCAATTCTAACCCAGAAATTAGGGAAACAGGCCCATAAGGGCAAAACAAAAAATTCGCCGGCAAAATACCAAATTAAGTACTAGGTGATCATAACCCAATCACTAATTATTGATTTAACTCAAAAATTGACCTAAATCTGATTTCAAGGAAAAACCCCCAAATTGGGTATAAACCCTAAGCCTCCAAATCTGAAATTCAACGTTAAAAGTGGAAGATACGTGATTAATAATAAGCTTAGATTCTTCAAGTTTTAGCATAACCATCATCAATTTATCATTAGTAATCTAGGGAAATGTTCTTCAAAACCCTCTCTCAAATTCCATCTCTAAGGGATTATTAAAGGGAAGGGGGAAATCTAAGATGATTGTGATTACGGAAGGGTAAAGGATTCGGAAAGTTTTACCTCCAAGAATTTCTTCAAATTATCTCCAAGAACAGTTTCTCCAAGCTCAAATATCGAGATGAGAAATAATGAGGGTTTAGGACTTAGTTAAGACACATTTAATGAAAATTGACTACTCGTCACGGCCACAGTGGTAGAGATGCCGTTGCAGCGGTGCCGCTACAGCCACTGGGATGCCGCCACAGCAGTAGGGCCAACATTACACATGGCTGCCCCAGCGGTCATGACACCGCCACAGCGGTACCGTCTTTGCAGGCACCAGATACCAGAAATCCCTGAATTTTCTAAGTCTTTAATCGAAATCTCGAGTTATTCCCGAGGCCATCTGCTCACAAACCAAACACACAGACCCATACAAAATTACGCTGCGAACGCGCTCGTGGTCTCGAAATTTTCAACGGAGGCCTCGTTGACCGAGTCAACCCCCAATGCCTTAATTCTAATTCCCATTTTAAGTCTCGAAATGCATCCGAATGCATTGGGAACCGAAACAAATATCCATACAGGTTCTAAACAACCATCCAAATCTCTCAAAATCGATGAAATTTCAAAAAAGGTCCATTTGCCCCAAAGTCAACTTTGGATCAACCATTTTTCACTTTAAGCCTATATTTTCACCAAAGTTGCCCGAATTGGGTCTAGGCACCCCGGGAAGCATATCAGCGGTCCCCTCTGGTCAAAAGCGAGCTAATCAATGCTCGAGAATGGGCAAAAATGCCAAAAGAACTATAACGACCAAACGGGCCGTTACATCAGATACCAATTGATGTGATCGAAATACATCTTTGAGCAAAGAAAAGAAGGAAAGTAGGAAATACTATCGAATCCCTGAACACATCGGGGATATTTAGGAGACGTATATCGAACAAGAGTCTCCCAAGTAGCTTGTTCCACAGGGCGAATATTTTCCAAATATTAAAAAGAAGAAATACTTGATTAATAAGGAAATTTGGTGCTTCAATTTTCACGTAAGCTTGAATCTCCTTTGATCTCAACTTTCCGAACCTCGCATCCAAGATTGAGATAGGCTCCTCCTCATAAGTCAAATTCTCATCAAGTAATATAGAATCCCAACAAATAATGTAGGTACGTCGGCATGGTGGCCATCGAAACATGAAAGACGATGAACTCCGCCAAGCACGCGGCGGCAATGCTAACTCATAAGCTACATCACCAATACAATCCACAATCTCAAATGGACCAATGTACCTGGGGCTCAACTTTCCTCTCTTATTAAACCTCACAACACCCTTCATGGGTGAAACCTTCAATAGAACCTGGTCACCAATAGCAAACTTAAAATCTCGGACCTTCCGGTCCACATACATCTTTTGCCGACTCTGAGCTGCCACAGGCCTGGCCTAAATAACTCTCACTCTATCAATGAAAATAGATCCGTGCTCCCAGGTCGAGCCTCGAACCCATCGAACAAATCGATCGGAGATCTACACCTTCTACCATATAAGGCCTCAAAAGGCGCCATGCCAATACTCGAATGATAATTGTTGTTGTATGAAAACTCTACCAAAGGCAAGTGCTGATTCCAATGACCACCAAAGTCAATAACACATACTCTCCGTCACGATCCAACCCCGTAGGCCGTGACTACTGCCCGAGCTGGACACTCGTATACGTACCTGTTAGCTATAATCAACCCGAAACTAAACATAATATGGAAACTTGTAAAAATAAAAACTCGTCTCAGAACTGTCACATATATATATCAAGGTAACCTGTCTCCTGAAGAGTCATAACCAATCAAAAGATAACATAGTACACGAGCCGACAAGGTTGTCATAACGTATGGGAACGTCCCAACTATATATACGCAAGCCGACAAGGCTGTCACTATATACAACATCCCAAAATATATATATACATACGCAAGCCGACAAGGCTGCCACTACGTACGAGAACGTCCCAAAATAAGTCATATCGACACAGCTGAACAACATCTATTCACAACCCACACATATGTCTACAGACCTTTAAGAGTATCAATAGTGAAATATGACGGGACAGGGCCCCGCCGTATCCTTGGATAAACATATACATATACATCAAAGATCTGTATCGAAAGTCTAGGCTCTGGAACAATGGAGCACTCCAAGACAGCTGAGTAGAGTCCTAAGCTGGAGGATCACCAAAGCGAGTATCTGCACCTGCGGGCATGAAACGCGCTCCCCTCGAAGAAAGGGGGTCAGTACGAGATATGTACTGAGTATATAAAACATGAAATACAATAAGGAAGATCATAACTGAAGTAGAGATTCCAGGAGATAAGTAGGATAATCAAGAAATCACTGTACCTGTGCCTTATGAAATAAAATCATGCATAGCTATATCATATACCATATCCGGCCCATTATGGACTCGGTGAATAAGTCGTATACATGTATACCAAACCCGGCCCATCATGGGACTCGGTGCCATCATCACATCATCATATCATCATATATATATACCGTACCCGGCCCTCTAGTGAGGGACTCGGTGAACTGTGCACGAATACATACCCGGCCCGGGACTCGGTGAAAGATATCATGACAACATGCACGAGCAGAGTAGTGAGTAACCATATGCAAACTAAATCATCATCTGAGACTCAATGGAATATGTAGAATAAACTAACACTCGAGTATCAAAGGCGATAGTCATGCTAGGTACCCTTTGAATGTCACTATGGACTATATCAAGTAGAGCCTCAGAAATCATAGACATGTATCAAGATAATGTGAAATGCCTTATAGAGGTCAAGGACATTAGTCATTGTAGAGTCTTTAAGAATAGGAGCTTTTACATACCGACTACTATCCAACGTATAGAAGACTGGAGAGGCAATAACTCAATTACCTTAAAAGTTCTAACATCAGGAAGTGAATAAGGATCATGAATCACACTCGGAACTTATGAATAGAATTACCCCAAAGCTCATATCATACACCACTTATATCTAAGACATGCCAAAAGAAAGAAAGGATAGCTTTACATACCTTTAGCGCTTATCCGCGATACAATACAAGTACACTGTCCGAAGTGTCACAACCTATATTAAGACGTTAAGAACTCATAGTTAAGCTACGGAAAGGTTCAAAACGTATTCCAACGTTAGTAGCTCATTTCTAGAAAATTAGGCGGCATTTCCCTTATATTCAAGCCGACTATAAAACAACCAAGTTGACATCAATAACCACACGTTCTAGTACTATATCAAGTCTAGCCAAGACAAGATTCAAGGATACTCCGAACAGCCCGCATAACATTCCGATCACCCCACACACACACAACATTCACTAATAGTTAACCTAACGATTACGACGTATTCAAGTTATTCTTAATAATCTATAGTCATAACATTTCATCGAAACGACCTTATAATAGTCCAACCATTATAACAACACGATGCAAGGTCTTAATTATACTTAATCCTCCAATTCAACAAGAATAACAACACAACGCTAATTAACATAACAATGCCCGATAATCCTATGAACACCTAAGAACATACCAAGCAAACCCATACGTTTCATATACGATATCTTATACTTCTTTATCCAAATTCGGAATCATATCAGCAACACACGACAACAACATCAATTATTCGTACACGACAACAACATCACTCATTCAACAAATTCTTTAAAACAGCCCACAAAATAAATACAACTTCAACTTTAACCATTGATTTCCTTCACTTTCATCATATAATCCATGACAACAACAACTACAACACTAATTAAAATTAATCCACTATTTTTTATTAATGGCCCCTACACGGCCCAAACAACACCTCAACATGAACATATACAATTCCTTCACTTTTAACACATAATCCATAACATTAATAACAATAACAACAATCAAACCCAACCTAATTTGAACAACAATTCCATTTCAACACCAACACTAATCCAATTTTCTTACTTCCAATTCCACTTATACAAATTAATCTCTCCATTACAACATCATTAACTCCAATTTCATGACAAAAGAAGAAATCTTACCTCAATTTGATTAGGGCAAATTCTACTGATAGCTTGCACCATTTGCACCACTTCATCTTCTTCAACTTAAATTCTAATGTTTCTGCCTCCTTTGGGACATTTGGAACACTTTTGTGGAGTTGAAATTCTCTTCCTCTTCACCATTTAGGGTAGTGAGCAATTTGGCGACCATGGGCATTGTGTGGCTCTCTCTACTTCAACTTGGTGAAGATGAAGTGCCTCTCTCTTTAATTCGGCTTGTGAATAGAAAATATGAATTATGAGTCATATTATGTTATATATGCAACTACCATGTTGACAAGTGTCCCACTATGGCATGGACCAATAAGATTTGGCCATGTTGTAGTGGGGCCCACTTAGTGCATTAATGACTTAATTAATCCTAATTAATCTCTAATCCCCACTTAATAATCTAATCATGGTTAATAAATCCCTAATCTCCACTAATATTTCCATACCAATTAAAATTTATAAGCAATTCGTGCACTAACTAAAATCGGGGATAAAAAGTCTCTATCTCATATCCCAAAATAATCTTGTCCTTAAACTTATCTCGATTAGCTTAAAATATTCCAATGTACAAAAATACGGGATATAACATCCTTCCCCCCTTTAGAACATTCGTCCTCGAATGTTAAACTAGTCTCATAAGGTCTTATAAAGACTTCGGGGGAGTCTCTTTTATTGCTATAACATATAGTTTCATCTACCAATCAATATAATCAATTTAGGAGTTTAGATCACCTGTAGGCATAGGGAACAAGTAAGGATACTTATTATTCATGTCCTCTTCGGCTTCCCAGGTCATCTCTTCCCGATTATTATTTTGCCACAATACCTTAACGGAAGCCACATCCTTAGTACGTAACTTTTTCACTTGACGATTCAGTATAGCTACAGGGTTCTCTTCGTAAGACAGCTCCTCCATTACCTGGACATCATCCACGGGGAATACTCTAGAAGGGTCACCAATGCATTTGCGAAGCATTGACACACACGAAAGGCGGATGTCTCGCTTCCAAATCGTACGGTAGGTCCCACTCATAGGCAACCTTGCCTACCCTACGAATAATCTGATAAGGCCCAATATACCTCGGGCTAAGCTTCCCTTTCTTGTCGAATCTCATTACACCCTTCATGAGTGACACCTTCAAGAATACCCAATCACCAATCTGAACTCTAAATGTCGACGTCGATTATCTACGTATGACTTCTGTCGACTCTGGGCTGCTAATAACCTTTCCTGAATAAGCTTCACCTTATCAACGTCTTGTTGAATCATATCTAGGCCGATTAACTTAATCTCACTAACATCAAATCAACCAATAGATGACCTGCACTTCTTGCCATACAAGGCCTCATACGGTGCCATTTGATACTAGAATGGTAGTTATTATTATAAGCAAACTCGATAAGTGGCAAATGATCGTCCCTGCTACTTCTGAAGTCAATAATACAGGCCCGCAACTTATCTTCTAGCGTCTGAATAGTACGCTCGGCCTGTCCGTCAGTCTGAGGGTGAAATGCTGTGCTAAGACTCACCGTGTCCCTAATCCCTTCGGAATGATCTCCGGAAGTCGGTAAACCGAGCTCCCTCTCCGTCCGATATAATAGATGAGGGAACCTCTTGAAGTCTCACTATCTCCTTGATATATAACCTCGCATAGTCCTTAGCTGAATAAGTAGTCATGACTGGGAGAAAGTGGGCTGATTTTGTCAGCCTATTTACAATAACCCAAATAGAGTCATACTTCAGTGGAGTGCGGGGTAAGCCTGTAATGAAGTCCATATTTTGGAATCTTCAGCCTCATGTATTACTTCTCGTGAACCTTTAACTGACGGGAAGCGTAAGCTATCACTCTACACTTCTGCATCAACACCACACCCAAACCCATACAGGAAGCATCACAATAAACAGCGAAATCCTTGCCCTCCACAGGTAAGTCTAGGATCGAGGCTATAGTAAAAAGAAGCTTGAGCTTTTGGAAGCTCTCCTCACAATCATCCGTCCATTAGAAGGGAACATCCTTCTGAGTCAATCTGGTCAAGGATGAAGCAATGACAGCAAAACCTTTCACAAAGCGACGGTAGTAACTGGCCAAACCCACAAAACTATGAATCTCGATAACCGTAATGGGCCTCGCCCAACCCCTCACGGCCTCAATCTTTTGTGTATCAACCATAATCCCCTCATTGGACACCATATGGCCCAAGAATGCTACTGACTCCAACCAGAACTCACACTTGGAAAATTTAGCAAACAAGCTATGCTTCTTCAACAACCCAAGAACGGTGCGAAGATGGCTCTCATGCTCCCCCTACTCTTGGAATACACTAAGATCATCAATGAACACAATCACAAAAGAGTCAAGGAACGGCCTAAAAATGCCATTCATCAAAGTCATAAATGTAGCCGGGGCATTGGTAAGCCCAAAAAACATCACTAAAAACTCATAGTGGCCATATCTCCTCCGAAATGTTATTTTTGAAATATCCTCCGCCCAAATTTTTCGGTGATAGACGGAACACAAATCAATCTTTGAAAACACCGAAGCACCTTGAAGCTGGTTAAACAAATCATCAATACGAGGCATAGGGTAATTGTTCCGAATAGTGACCTTGTTCAACTGACGATAATCAATACACATACTTATGGTCCCATCTTTCTTCTTCACAAATAACACTGGGGCACCCTAAGGGGAGATGCTTGGTCTAATGAACCCCTTGCTCAATAGATCTTGCAATTGTTCCTTAAGCTCCCTCAACTCGGCAGGTGCCATCCGATATGGTGGAATGAAAATAGGACGAGTGCCCGGATCCATATCGATACAGAAATCAATGTCGCGATTTGGTGGCATACTCGGCAAATCGTAGTAAATACCTCCGCGAACTCGCTCACGCCGGGATAGACTCGAGGTGGAGATGCAACTGCCGTATCGCGAACATGCACCAAATACTCTAAACACCCCTTACTTACTAATTTCTTCGCCCGAAGGAAGGAAATGATCTCCTTCAGAGCAGGCCTAAGAGTACCTCTCTATTCAAGCCTAGGAATGCCCGACATGGCTAAAGTGACTGTCTTGGCGTGCGCGATCTAAGATCGCGTGATAAAGGAGAAAGCTGTGACATACCCAATATAATATCAAAGTCCGTATCCGTAATCATCAAATCTACCCAAGTGTCGTGCCTCGTAAAAGTAACTAAACAAGACGGGTGAGGTGATTAACAACCACATAATCTCCGACCAGAGTAGACACATGAACAGGTATATCTATGCTATCACATGGTAAATCACTGACAACGTAATTTGAAATGCGGATACATACGAATAAGTGGATCCAGGGATCAAATAACATAGATGTGGCTCTATGGTTTAAATGGTACACCGAGATCCAACATCCGAGGCCCTCTCTGCTTTGGGCCTACCAGAAACGGAGTAACAATGGCTCCAAGACGCCCGGTTGGGATCCTCTCGACTGCGAGTACCACCTCTAGGCGGGTTGGGACCACCTCTAGAACTATGGGAAGTACCGCGGCCTGACTGAGCACCGCCTCTATGAAAAGTCCCTCCTCAACCACCGGATGATACAGGAGTCCTCGGAGGCTGATAATCCCGCTTAGGTCGGGACATCTCCTGGCAACATACCCAACCTCTCCACAAGAGAAACAAGTAAGAGGAGTCGAGTACCGAAACACGAAAGTTGAAGACCCGGATGAAGTAGCCCTGTCCACTGGTCTAGATAACGAACTCTCAGGAGCTCTCTACCTAGGTGGATCACTAGAGAAAGCCAGTAATGTTGAATGCACGGGATGATTGGAATAGGGCTGAGGTGGCCTCGAAAATTGGCCGGCGCTCCTCGTACTTGAACCCCAAAGCGCCAAACACGTGGCCTCTTGTCACAACCACTCGAAAGCACGGGCCTTGGCGCCCCTCAAACTTGTGGCTTTTCGATAATGAATTTGGAAGAAAGCCCGTGGACTTTATACGAAGACAAAGGATGCGGCAGAAACCCGCCGGAGTCCTCCCGACAAAGGCCGATCCTATCGGCCTCGGTGAGGATCAACGGTAGAAGTATCAAGCCAAATAGAGAAAACGGGTCACATAAGAGTCTAAGGACATGCCTTTCTGCTCAAGGTGTAAAAACTACTCCCTACGAACCTCTCTTAAAGACTAGGGCACATACTTCTCAAGGAAGGCCTGGTAGAACTGAGTCCAAGTCAAAGGAGGAGAACCCTCAAGTCTGCGCGCCACCGAAATACCTCCACGCGTCTTCGCGACTCGGTGAAACCCGGTAGGACACATAATCAGCTCCGTGGGTCTCCACTATCCCCATACGGTGCAACAACTCATGTATATCAAGAATAAGCTCATAGGCATCGTAGGCCGAAGTACGGTGAAGAACCTTAGTGGCTCCAACTTCCTGAATCTCCCCACCAGGTCCTGATCCACATTAGTCATAACGGCGCCATCCATAGGCCTAATATCCTTACCAGGGGCGAGTATAGCATCAATGCGAGGAGCCATAGCGGGATGTGCTGCCCGTGTATGCCCGCCGCTCGGGGTGCAACGCCGGTCCCCTAGTCTGTGAAACCGTAGGAGTAGTAACACCAGTGGCTGCCTACTGGGTATCAAGGTGAAGTAGAATCCTAGCCATAGTGTCATGCACGGCCTGGTCGTAAGTAATCTCAGGCTATGTCCGTGTTGGGGCCACGCCATCCTCTGCGGCCTGGTCTTTACCCGGTTGATACTCGAGCTCGGGAGATGGAGACCTCTCTTATCGCTGGCCCACTGCAGGAGCTCTGCCCCCTGGTTGGGATAGCCTCGCGGCCTCTCGCTCTACCGCATCCTCTGACTGTACCGCACCCTCGAGTGCCAGCCGTAGCTGCGGGCTCTAGCACCTGACCTTGGGACATCGTAGCTCGAGTCCTCATCATCTGTGAGAGAAGAGATAAGATTCAGATACCAATTCGGTCTTTCCAGATAGCAATTTGAATAAAGTAGCACGACGGAAAGAAAAAAAGTGAGATTTTCGAAATATCCCATAGCCTCCCGCAGATAAGTACGGAGATCATCGTACCGATCCGCGAGACTCTACTAGATATGCTCTTGTATTAAAGATCGAGTAACCTAGGGCTCTGATACCAACTTGTCACGACCCATTTAGCCTAGGCCGTGCGGGCACTTACCTTTTCACCTCGGTAAGCGAACCCTCATCCCAACAACGAACCAATACATAAATTGAAGAAAATTAAGTAGCGAAAATAACAGATACGTAAGTCTCACGTTATATATAGATAGATAGTAGTAAAAGTGCGGAAGACAGTAAATACCCCTAGGGTCTAGTCTGAATAATACATTCTGAAAGTACTAATACAAAATATCTATGTCTCTGGAATAAAAGTAAGACATATAATGAGAAAGTCTTCAAGGTCAGCGAATGTCATGCTCGCCGGAAACTCTAGTGGAAGGCCGAAGAGTCGCTCGGCCACGGATCGAGAAAGTAGATCGATTCCTGGTACTGATTCATAAAAGAATCGGCAAGTGCGCAGTCGGTACAAACAACGATCTTGGTAGGCATCATCTGCCGACTAAGCATAGTTAACATAATTCAGAAAAATAAAGCAGATAAGCAAACAACCAACCAAGCATGAGATAACATAATCGCAACTGATTATCCGTCATCACCTATGTAAGCATCTAAACCCAAATATGCCAAGTCCAAGTATATCCGATCCAATCCAATCACCACAATAAAATCATCACAATCTAATCATCATAACAGAATCATCATAATCAAATCATCATAAAATCTCAATCAAATCATAATCCAATGCAGTGCAATAATGGTACGGATTCGATGTGATGCCATGCAAATAAGGTGTACACATGCCCTCCGGATGAAAATATCGACGTCTCGATAGCACAACCCAGCGTGACTCGCGAAGTCTAAGTGCCACCCGCCTCGGATCTTTGCCCAACAGACAGACTGGACCTTGGATAATTGCTCACAAGGGGATTCTCACCGGCACCACCCTGGGAGACCCGCGGAGTTCATGCACTAACAACGATTCAGAAATAACATCAAAATCGGCCATGCAACAACGATGCCAGAATAGCTCATCGGACATCGGCTATCTCACGGTCACTCAAGTAAAAGAGTCTGCCAAATATCAGTTCCACACAATCAACGATTCTGGAATTGAACCTCGGACATCAGCCTTCTCACAATAACTCAAGTAAAAGAGTTCATCAAAATATCAGTTTCATATAATCAACAATTCCGGAATTGAACCTCGGACATCGGCCTTCTCATAATCACTCAAGTAAAAGAGTTCATCAAAAAAATATTAGTTTCATATAATCAACGCTTCCGGAATGGACCTTCAGACATCTGCCTTTTTACAATCACTCAGGTAAAAGAGTTTATCAAATAACAGTTTCGCTCAATCAATGATACCGGATCATCACCGGGTATCGGCCATGCATGAATATGAGAAAATGCGTGCAATGCATATGTAAATCGATCAAGTTCAATATTACAAGTACCACAACGGGGTACGCCAATAAGTATCACATCACAATACCAACAGTGGGTATGCCAACATATATCAATAAATCAAGTACCAACAGTGGGTACGCCAATAATATATCCAAGTACAAATACCAACCACGGGTATGTCAGTCATTCCAAATCAAGATGACAAAATAGAACTCGATATCTACCAACTACACATGGAATCAACCATCAAAATGGAACAATCAAGCACATATAACGGGGTGGCTAGTCCCAACATACATCAGGGCCCAACCAAGGCAATATCCATCCCAACGTCATACCCGAAGGTTCACATGCTGTCTCTGACATTATAATCTAAATATGTGATTCACTATACGAAGGCTTACTAAAGGTAAGCCATAACCTACCTGGACTGCCGAACCGCAACACCAATAAGTCACTCTTTTGCCTTGCCCTTCCTCTGAAGCTCAGAACCAAAGTAGTCTAAGCATAGTCAAATTCTATATTAGATATCATGAAGAATGATACTCATATTACTACTATTTTAATTAGGTCAATTCTAACCCTAGAAATTAGAAAACGGGCCCACAAGGTCAAAACAAAAAATTCACGGACAAAATATCAAATTAAGTACTAGGTGATCATAACCCAACCACAATTATTAATTTAACTCAAGAATTGACCTAAATCTGATTTCAAGGAAAAACACCCAAATTGGGTATAAATCCTAAGTCTCCAAATTCGAAATTCAACGTTAAAAGTGGGAGATACGTGATTAATAAGCTTAGATTCTTCAAGTTTTAGCATAACCATCATCAATTTATCATTAATAATCTAGGAAAATGTTCTTCAAAAACCCTATCTCAAATTCCATCTCTAAGGGATTATTAAAGATAAGGGGGAAATCTAAGATGATTGTGATTACGGAATGGTAAATGATTAGGAAAGTTTTACCTCCAAGAATTTCTTTAAATTATCTCCAAGAACATTTTCTCCAAGCTCAAATATTGAGATGAGAAATAAAGAGGGTCTAGGACTTATTTAAGACACATTTAATGAAAATTGACTGCCCGTCACCGCCACGGCGGTAGAGATGCCTCTGCGGCGCCGCTACGGCGGTTGGGATGCCGCCACAGCAGCAGGGCCAACATTACACATGGCCGCCCCCGGCGGTGTGGCCACCGCCACGGTGATGCGGCGGGGCGCTTGCCGCTTTCTTTGCGCACGGACACTAGAAATCCCCCAATTTTCTAAGTCTTTAATCGAAATCTCAAATTATTTTTGAGGCCATCTGCTCACAAACCAAACACACAGACCCATACAAAATTACGCTGTGAATGCACTCGTGGTCTCGAAATTTCCAACGGAGGTCTCGTTGATCGAGTCAACTCCTGATGCCTGAATTCCAATTTCCTATCCTAAGTTTCGAAATGCATCCAAATGCATTGGGAACCGAACCAAATACCCATACAAGTTCTAAATAACTATCCAAACCTCTTGAAATTGACAAAATTTTAAAAAAGATCCGTTTACCCAAAAGTCAGCTTTGGGTCAATCATTTTTCACTTTAAGTCTATATTTTCACCAAAGTTGCCCGAATTCGGTGTAGGCACCCCGAGAAGCATATCAGTGGTCCCCTCAGGTCAAAAGCGAGCTAATCAATGCTCGGGAACAGGCAAAAATGCCGAACGAACTATAACGACCAAATGGGTCGTTACAATAGAAGGATAAAATGTACCAACTATTGTGATCGAGTTCTAGACTGAGTTGTGATGAATGATTTGTGAGTAGAAGGTGAAATTACTTATTTTAAGCTAATAGGCTAATTAAGGGAAAGTGGTAATAATATATAGCGACTTGATTAATCTATTGTGTTGACTTGAAGCAACGTGTGTTAATAGGTATTGGGATCTGTAGTTACATCTTGTTTGTGATATAAGGTACCTTAATTTGATGATTGCTACGAGGATAGATTTCCGTATGACTTGACAAGTATTTGATGATATTGTTGGCATACCCATGTTAGTATTTGTGACATTGATATATAGCTGGCGTACCCAGATTGGTACTTGTGATTCGGATATATTGTTGGTGTACCCGTTGTTGATACTTATGATATTGAGCATGGTTATTGATGTTGATACATGCATTCCATGGACTCTCATTCTTCATAATACACTGTTGAGATACTGAGGATACTTGATGAAACACTATGATGAGCTGACCTCGATTTTCACTTGAATGACGTGAGAGTTCGATATTCGATGTTCGTTCTGAAATCGTGGATTAAGTGATGCATAGAATCCGCGGGTCTCCCAAGGTGGTGCTGGTGAGAATCCCCCGTGAGCAAAGATCCGGGGTCCCATCTGTCTGTTGGGTAAAGATCCAGGATGGGTGACACTTAGACCTCGCAAGTCACCTTAGGTTGTGCTACCGAGATGTCGATATTTCCGTCCGGAGCACATGTGTACACAGCATATGCATGGCATGGCATTGCATTCATGCATTATTGCATTGCATTCCTGTCTTCTATTGAGATGACTTGGTATTTTACTTGTGATGTTAGTTTCAGATTGGGCAGATGGAGACTTGGTACAATTGGGTTTAGATGCTCTAAGTAGGTAATGACGTGTGCTTGGCTTCGAATTTCTTTGTTTGTACTTGTTGAATTATCCAGTAGATCATTTGTAAGATCAATTACATGTTGGTCTCTAAGTGATATGGGATAAAAGGTGTCATAATGATAAGTTGACTCCTAGACTAAAAACGAATGATATAATAATATATAACTTGTGATATAGTTGTGAACTTGGCTTGTGGCTACTAGAGGGAAGTTAATGGTTTAAGGATATTGCTGTTATAATGTGCGGTAGATAGACGTATGACGTAATTTAGTTACTGCCATAGTTATCTGTGAAGTCTTTTATTGATATGTGTTTCTAACCATTGTCGGCTTATGATACTTACTCAGTACGCATGGATTGTACTAATATTACACTTGCTACACCTTTTTAGGGTGTAGATTATTTCAAGTGGTTGATTGTTACATGTGCGAAATGAGCGGTGCCTATCTGGAAGGCCTCCTCCCACTTCATTTCAGGTTGGAGGTTGAGTCTTAGAGTGTAGTGGTAATCTGGAATCATTTAGTCGCTCTTGAACTAGTCTAGACTAGGTTATGGGAAGTCGAATCGAGTCTGTAATTATTTAATTGTTGTAATCATATTAAATCTTGAATTTATTAAATATATTATGATGTTCCGCTGTTATTTCTAAATATCTATGGGTTTAAGTGATTCATATTTATTTAATTAATGTGCTATTCAATAGAGGGTTTGCCTACCGAGGTAGGAAAGGTAAGTGCCCGTGCGATCCTAAATTGGGTTGTGACAGACTGACCGGCTCAATTTACCCTTTGTCTCCATGCAATTTTCACATATGTGGTCGGACCCTGATCTCTGGGTTTCTTACATATCTCATGTCGTATGAGAATTCAGGCCGCTTGTAGTTCAAATCAACTAAAGACCTTGAGTGATGCGGAAGAAACTATCAAGGGATCAATATTGTGATTGGGCTTTTTACGGAAAATTTGTTAGAATATGACGACTCTCGGGGCTTGAATTTTCCTACATATCCACTGGGGGTTCCTGAATCGATTCACATGTAGTTCGACTTCTTTGGAGAAGAGTATATTCCTATGCGGGAGTACCCGGACTCGGTGTGTATCCGACCGGTCGTGATTTTAGTGAAAAAATAA